>NC_056726.1:1070323114-1070570614 GCF_019279795.1 Protopterus annectens | reverse complement strand
CAGCTTTAATGCAAATGCTGAACAATCGCAAGTCAAATGGCACACGGGTCACTCACTAAATGACCTTAACCTGATATGTGATATCAACAGAACTTGCTGGAGAGAGAGATTTGTCTCACAGAAGTTGCCCTGCTTTTGGAACAAGCTTTCTATTCATGTTAAACAGAGCCAATCATTGGCCCTATTTAAGCATAATTTGGGTAACTGGAAATTCACCCCAGGGGTTCCACTTGTGTCCCTCTTGGACAGAGGCAATAGGTACTGGTTTTAGTTGTCTGCTTGAAACAGACACCCTTGGGAACATGGGTTGAAAATGGCTAAGCTTGCAAGAACTCTGGGGCCATTCACTTAGTAACCTTCTATGATCCTACGATCCTATGAACTGCTGCAGGCATTGATTAATGCCCAAGATCCTCACTGTATGCTAAAAAAAAATGTTGTACTAACTATTAGCTAGCACAGTGTATTAAAGCAGATGTTTCCTGTGACAAGGGTGCAGAGTTTGCCGTCTGTTTCCACCCTTTGTAGTTCACTTTTGTTTTTCAGGTCTTTTTTTATTTTTACATCACATCCCCTGTATCTAGTGGTGGTACAAAGGACTAATATCCTTGGTTGGAAGGTGCAAGGTTGGAATCCTTTTTAATACCTTTAAGGCATGCTAGTTATAGAATTCCTGAAGCCTAGTGTTTCCTGCTCCATGCTGTTTTTAAGACACGCTGTATAGAATATTCCTAGAATCTAGTGTTCTCCCAGTGACCCATGTCTTCAGAGTTATTCCCTGGTTCCCTGGAGGTCAGTAGTCTTCCCCAACCCAATGTTACTGGATTTTCTCAATAGTTTGTGCATGTGGAAGTATGACAGACACCCCAGCTCAACCACACACGCATGTGCGCATACACACACACACACACACACACACACACACACACACACACACACACACACACACACACACACACACACATATCCCAGCTCAACCACACACACACACACACACACACACACACACACACACACACACACACACACACACACACACACACACACACACACACACGCACACATACACGCACACACATATATCCCAGCTCAACCACACACACACACACACACACACACACACACACACACACACACACACACACACACACACACACACACACACACATACACAGACACACATATATCCCAGCTCAACCACACACACACACACACACACACACACGTATCCTGCCCCACCCCCACTGTTTCCTCCCTGGCAGATATACATAGCACCTTTTGTAGGTAATGCCAAACTGAAAGTACTTCTGACACAGCAAATCAAAACCAAGAAAATCTAAAGGGTGCTAAACGCTAAGGCTGCTAAACGCTAGGAGTCTAAACAAAAAACTCCATTCCCTAGAAGCTGTCTTCACCTGAGAGAATGCTGACATCTGCATGATCACTGAGACATGGGTTAATGCCAGTAGAGAGAGAGAGAGAGAGCACACTGACAGTGCAAGGGTTATAATGCCTTCCACACATGTAGATGAGTTAATACACAATGACTAAATGTGGAGGTGTCTCCATTTACATCAAAAATAAATATACCTCAAGGCTGGTCAAACAGGACAATGCACTTGAGCTACTCCATGTTCAAATCACCTCAGGCAAAATCCAATACCTCTTCCTTCCAAGCTATAGGTCCACCTGTATGACCCTGGAAACCCATACCATGTAATTAAACTTATCTGAAACAATCACCATCCAACCCAGTGCCATATTCATGGGTGACTTTAATTACCCCACTATTAACTGGGGATCCTATATGGCATTAAATGTAGAGGCACAGAGATTCCTGGAGTTTGTAAACACAAAACTTCCTGGTCCAGATTGTTGATACACCAACCAAGGGTGCACCCATACTGGATCTGGTCCTCACTAATATGGGAGAGTGCTGCACACCTCCTAGTGTAATGTTTTCCTTGGCAAGGTCAGACCACAAAATGGACTCCTTTGAAGTGCAAATAAAACCTGGATCCTCAGCTAATGCTGGAATATTCAGGAGCTACTATAAGGCTAACTTCCTGCTGTTAAGTGATAACCTGGCAAAATTTCAAGCCCACATAAACCCTGAGAACAGTGTTACCTACATGAAACCATTCACAGAAACCATGGGTGATGCAGTGATGCAGCGGTTAATGCTGTCACCTCACAGCAAGAGGTTCTCCGGTTCGATTCTCGGCTGGGGTGCCTTCTCTGTGGAGTTTGCATGTTCTCCCTGCATTTGTGTGGGTTTCCTCCCACATTCTAAAGACATGCTTCTGGAGCATTTTCTCCCTGGGCCTCCGCTGAAAACAGGATCTGTGGAACCTAGTTGGACTTTCCCAGTCAACAAATGTTAAATAAATAAATAAAATAAAAAATATGCAAGCATGTTAATAGCTGCAAAGAGGCATCTGTACCCACCAGAAAGAAGTAGAGAACTAACTCAAAAAACAAGCCACCATTGTGGCATCACAAAATCCATAGGCTGTATAACAGAAGGATAAAAATGATGGCAGAATATATTAGGTGCAACACCTAGCAGGATAACAACACTCTCATCAAACTAAACAAACAACTCAGAGGACAAATAAAGTCTCACAAAGCCAAATTTGAGGTAAATTTGTCTTTCCAAGCCAAGGACAACCACAAGGCATTCTTTAGCTATGTCCACAACCTCAAAGGCAATACACAATTGTGTGCAGAGCTCATTGTAAATGGAGCCCCCTATACTTGAGCCGGAAGATATAACAAACCTACTGGTTGACAAATTCAGCTCCAACTTTACCCCTCTCTCCCCCTCAACCTGCCCTCAGGAAATACCATCAAATATAACTCCCCCTGCTATCACTAGGGAACAGGTCCTTAATGCTCTCTTAAGGCCAAAAACACTGTATCAATGGGCTCAGACAATATTCCAGGATGCCTTCTAAATAACATGAAACATGACCTGTCAGGCCATCTGGAATTACACTTTAACTGTGGCCTCCAGACAGGCTTCATGCCTCATGGATGGAGAACAGCAACAGACATCCCTTGCACAAAGGTGGGCCATCTACAGACCCTGGAAACTACAGCCCCATAAGTATCACTAGTCTTATATGCAAAACCATGGAATGAATTATCATGGAAATGATCAATAATGATATAGTAATGGTCCAGACACTGGCCCAACCTAGTTTGATTTCATCAAGGGCAGCTCATGCCAACTCTTCCTGGTGGACTTCTTTGAGAATGGCAACAAAGCAATGGATGAGGGCAAAATGGTTCACATTGTCTACTTTGACCTGGCCACGGCATTTGACACAATATCCAACTTAGAGTTAATGAAAAACTCAAGAGTTTAGGTACAAACTCATATTTCACCCATTGGATTACCAACTGGCTCATATATATGATCCATAAAGTTAAAAATGAGAAGTCTACCTCTACAAAGAGGCCAGTCACAAGTGGAGTCCTTTAGGGATCTATCCTTAGACCGCTTCTTATTCTCGGATGTTAAGAACAATGTCAGTGATCCCTGGCTGGCTAAATTTGCAGATGATTGCAAATTAGGAGCTGTCATTGAATCCCACTCTGACACAAATGTTCTCCAGAAAGGGCTGGCACAGACAAACAACTGGTGTTAGAGCCATGGATTAAAATTAAATGTCAAGAAATGCATAATAGTATCATTTGGGAAGTCATCCACAACTAGTAACTATCATATTGACAATATACCCCTTAGTGTGAGAGTAATGAACAGGTTAAAAATGGATTTCAATGGATTTTTCTGAAAATGTGATATAAATATTCTGCATTTCAGTGTGTAGAGTGCACTTAGTTTGAACTCTTGGCAAAAACATATAGCTTGCCATTTGTTGTTAATAAGAATCAGCAGTAAAATCTTGTATCTCTTATAAACTGAGCAGCTTGTGAAATTTATTATCTATAAGAAGGACAAGATGAACTCTTGTATGCAACTGTGTCTCATCAATATGATACGCAAGATAGGCCAAGGACAAAAGGAGATATTCTTCAGGAACAGAATGTTTAAGATATGGAAAACAAACTGTCAGCAGACCAGCTTGAGAGGAAAGACATATTATTCTGGCAAATTTCCAAAACTGCTGATGCAGGCAGAAAAGACACGATAAAGATTGGGACTTTTTCTTTTATAAGAGGGACTTTGATTTTCCTATCCTTACAGATCTGATGCTGTAAGCTGAAGTACGGCTTTGTTATTTGTGTATATCTTTCAGTATTAAACTAGATGTCTACTTTGTATGCGAAGTAAATGAATGTTGTAACAGCAGAACTGATCTCAGTGTTTTCACTGAGTAAAGGTACAGACTACCTGAATAGTATAGTACAGCTTTCATTTTTACAGTGATGAGACAGCCAGGAGAAGATTTTGTTTGTTATTGCACTGACTGTGCTCATTGGAGCCCTTGGGGTAGGGTGTCAAACAAGAGAAATGCCAGTTTGGAAAATAAACAAGGACAGCACTACTCTAAAGTTAGGTTGGCGTAAATGCTCAAAAATAAATCTTTTTTGTGGGCAAAGACAGCAGGACAACGTCACTTGTCCATCTAATGCTAATTATACCTTTGTGCATATAATAGTTCCCAGTAACATTACCTTTTGGTCCACAGTTATGGGTCATTATTACATTTGAGCAAATAGCCCTAAGGTAACCCTTAAATTTGATTCTAAAGTTTCTATTAAATGTTATTGATTTCCTATATTTTATTTGGGAAAAGGAGAAAACTTAAAGAAATATCCACCATCAACACAATGTCTAGTCTTCACTTATATGAAGGAATGTGGAAATCATACCTTACAGGGAATTAGTATTCCTCCTAACAATACAAAAGTGAAAATAAATTTTACTACTGGAGTTTCTGTAATATATACTAATGCCACAGTCATTACAGCCAGCATACATTTATTAACAAGTAAACCTACCTCTGTTCATACAGACCATTTGGTTAGAATTCCTTCTACCTGTAAAAAGGTAGGTAGACGGTATCAAAAAGTTGTGGTACATTTAAACATCACATACAGGCCAGTGCCGCTATAAAAGGGCATGGTATGATACTTTGCTGGTAGGTTTGGGTACCGGAATGAGGTCTCTTAATGCAGCTGACACTGAAATTCTAACTAATCATTTAAATGTAGTGGGGGAAGATATCTCTCAGATTGTATGCTATGCAGCTACATCAGTTGAAATTTGATGGTAATATGACAATTTTTGTAAATTGGACAAAATGCACTTTGCAATCTTTGTATGTGGAAATTCAAAAAAATAATGTACAAATTGAACTAATGTTACAAAATGAAAATGTTTGGCGACAATTGTTTAACAAATGGATACCTGATACAGGTTGGATTAAACTATTTACTGAAGTAACATATTGTACACCACAGTACTGTATAGGGCAATTCTCACATTATAATGTTACTGATACGACTGTTACGTGTCATTTTATGGTATTACCTATGGTATTTCTTGTACCAGAAGGGTATGAGTATTGGTTGCCACAATTTGAAGGTAATCATATAGATATGAGGGGAAAAACACATAAAACTGAGTATTGTACACAGACTCAAAATGGATTAATTTGTGGACAGCATTCACCTGTCTATGAACCATGCTTACTGCAGCATTCTTTTAATTTGTGCAAATGGACCACATTATACCTTCTTCTTTTCAAATGTTCATAGAAGTGGCTCCTCAGCATATTTGTCTGGCTACAGATCAAGATGTAGGTCATAATATAAAATTACCTAATGTTGGATGTTTATCACATGTTGATTTCCTTAAATTGAATAATCAGAGTTATGTCTTTATTGAATCCATAGAAGTAAATACTTCCAAAAATTGAAATTATGGCTTAATACAGCTTTCCAATATATCTGCAGCTTTGCATAATTTAAAAAACATAATGAACAATACTAAGATTCTCAGAGAGTATTTAGAAAAAAGAAATAAAAGTATTCTGTATTATGAGGCATTAAGCATCATTGCAAAAGATAAATTACTTAGTTTGACTGAAAAGACCAAAAAAGGCACTGCTCACAACCGGTGGGATATCTTTACTGGTTGGTCAAAATCAAGAAAAAAACTGTTAAGTTGGTTGATACATCCCGTATTAGTAGTGTTAGGCCTTTTAGTCATATTAACTATCTGGAATTGCTATCTAAGTTGCCATTTGTGAAAAACATATAGAATCCAACAAATCATGATGGTTAACCTAGATAAATTGGAAAAGGTTTCAATGTGTACAACTAATTAATTGAAGAGGGAATTGTGAGAGTAGCAAACAGGTTAAATGGATTTCAGTGGATTTTTCTGAAAATGTGAAATAAATATTCTGCATTTCAGTGTGTAGAGTGCACTTAGTTTGAACTTTTGGCAAAAACATATAGTTTTGCCATTCGTTGTTAATAAGAATCAGAAGTAAAATGTTTTATCTCTTATAAACTGCGCAGCTTGTGAAATTTATTATCTACAAACAGGACAAGACGAACTCTTGTATGCAACTGTGTCTTGTCAATATGATATGCAAGATAGGCCAAGGACGAAAGGACTTATTCTTCAGGATCAGAATGTTTAAGATACAGAAAACAAACTGTCAGCAGACCAGCGTGAGAGGAAAGACATATTATTCTGGCAAATTTCCAAAACTGCTGATGCAGGCAGAAAAGACACTATAAAGATTGGGACTTTTTGTTTGTAAGAGGGACTTTGATTTTCTTATCCTTACAGATCTGACTCTGTAAGCTGAAGTATGGTTTTATTTGTGTACATCTTTCATTGTTATACTAGATGTCTACTTTGTATGCAGAGTAAATGAATGTCGTAACAGCAGAACTGATCTGAGTGTTTTCATTGAGTAAAAGTACAGACTACCTGAATAGTGTAGTACAATTTTCATTTTTATACTTAGAGCTGACCCAGTAGTCAGGGACTTAGGGACACACATAGACAGTAATCAAGCCTTTGACCATCACTTGTCTACAATAGTGAGGAATTCATTCTATGTTGCCCAACTTATAAACAAAGGTATAGTATCTAGGTCCAAGAAGTCATCATTCCACTGTATTTAGCATTCATTAGACCTATCATTGAGTACAATGCCCCCTTTGGTATGCACCCAGCGAGGCATATATACAGCAATCAGAATGTCTACAGAGGGTCTTCACTAAAAAAATACAGGGCGTTAGTAAAAATTTCTATGCAGACAGCCTCAAGGCACTATCCCTGTATTCTGTCTCCTACAGGCTTTTGAGGGGAGATCTATGTCAAAGATGCAAGGCACTGTCAGACCCCACCCTGGTGGGCCTCCTGCATATCCACAAAACAAACAGCACCAGAATTACCCATTCTGAAGACTTAACCATGCCTGTGATATAAATAAGACAAGCTGGAGAGATAGGTATGTATCTCAGAGACTACCCTGTCTGTCGAACAGGCTCCCCATCAAGGTGAATCAGAGTTCCTTCCTAACCCAATTCAAGTCTAACTTGGATAATTGGATGTGAAACAGGAAATTCACCCCTGATTTGGCATCTATGTCTCTAATGGACACAGACAACCTTTAAATGGTTCATCTCCTAGGCCCCTGCTTATAAATGTTTCACCTTCCAAGCTCCTGCTTACACTTATTAAGGGTAACAGAACTGTTCAGAAATTTGGGATGCATGGCTAGGCTTAAAAAGGCCCTTGTGGTTGTTAGCCTAGTAAGCACCTATGAACCTATGAACATTTACACATGCAGACCCTCATATGCACATTAGCTGACCACTAAAGTCTCTAGCGCTTATCTGTACTGTGACTGATGAACATATTCTTTTGGTCATGTTCATTTCCATGAATGGACTAAAGTGGCTGTGTTAAATTATGCAGCTGAGCAATTCTCTGAATCACTCAGCTGCATAAATGCCTTCCTGTGGGCAGTTCTAGGGGAGAGTACATGGGTAATTAGCAAATGCTTTTACCCTGGAATGTATCATTAGTATCTGTCATGGCTGCAGAGACAGCCCATCATGGTTCAAAAAGCACTGTGGTATGGTCATCTCTGAATACAAAAGAGTTACCATGAGGCATACACCTTTTGTATACCTCTTTTCTCAATATGATTCAAATTTTATTTTACCTGGTTATTGTAAAATGAGCCTTAACTATGAATGAGGTGTGTGAAGCTGGAGTGAGACAACCTGCAAGGGAACTGAAGCTGGTCTGTCTCACTCTTCCGATTAATCAGGTTCTCAATGACACTTATCCACTCGATGCTTGTACTCGACCCTCATCAGGCCAATAACTGAGTACAATGCACCCATTAGTATGTACCTTACCAGGCACCTGCAGCAACTTCAGAGAAAGAAAATTCAGGGTCTCCAGCACATGTCATGCACTGACAGAATGAAGTCACTGCCAGTGTACTCAGTAGAGTACAGACTACTTAGAGCAGACTTGTGCCTGGCCTACAGAGTAATCTTGGATCGAAACCTAATGGAAATGCTGCACATTTACAAGTCAGATGGGACAAGGGTCACCTGTTCCATGGACCTTGACCTGGCCTGTGACATAAATAGGACCTGCTGGAGAGACAGATATGTCTCTCGGGGTTCCACTTTATAATCTCAAAATGTTGAAATCTCATATTTCAGTATCTCGAGACCATAAAGGCGAACGTTCAAAATTCCGAAACCCAAAACCGCAAAATACAAAATATTGCACATAAACACACCATACACCACACAGCACATACACTATCCTACCCACACTATAACATATCAAACAACAAAACATTCACAGACACAACAACACAAACCAACATACCTATACTACATATAAGCAGGGGGCAAGCTCCCCTGCACCCCCCACACCCTCCTACTTATATATACTAACTCCAAGATCACACAAACAGGAAAAGACAACAAACTCACATCCAGACATTCTACAGTCCCTCGCTCACACACACACACACACACACACACACACACACACACACACACACACACACACACACACACACACACACACACACACACACGCACACACACGCACACACACACACACACACACACACACACACACACACACACACACACACACACACACACACATCACACATATACAAACAGCAACAAATCCAACACTTATACACTCATATACTCACCTGCCTACCCTAACCCACATGTACAACTTACAAACACACTCACATACATTCAAACTCCCACCCAAAACCCTTACAAAACACTCACTTACCTTTAATCACACCCAAATCCACACACAACACCATACACCATCCACACAAAACACCACATGTAAAGAAGTGTAAAGCCATAACTGCGAATTTGAGATATTTGAATTCACGATTATGCACTTTCGCTGTTCTAACAATTTGCCTTTATGGTCTCGGGATACTGAAATTTGAGATTTCAGTATTTTGAGATTATAAAGGGGAACCATCTCTCAGAGGTTACCACTCCTCTGGAATAGGCTACTGATTCACATCAAACAGAGCCCCTCTATGACCCTGTTTAAGCTTAGCCTGGATGACTGGATGGGAAACCATAGATTCATGTGGGGAATTTTACCTCTGACCCTCCTAGATATGGACAGTCATTATTAACTAAGATCTCGAGTTCAGGGAAGATCCTTTATATAGGGTTTCTCTAGTTTTATAATGGGTACACATGGATAGGCTTATAAAGACCTTTGGGTCAATAGCCTAGTAACAACCTAAGCACATATTAACTTAGTCAAAGTCAAAGTAAACATTATTGTCGATCAGATATACACAGCAGTGCAAGCTGAACAAAATGACATTGCTTTGGTCCTCATGCAAGACATAACAATGAAACATAGTTTGAATGACAGTAAGACTAATGCTTATACAGTAATAATTAAAATATTATCAACACAATAAATTACCACAATTGGACATGAAGATATTAGACAATATTATACTAGTAGGTATTACAAGACTATGACTTCACATTGTGATTGCTTAGAATATTGCACTTCATCAGTTGTAGTATGATATATTCTGATGTTCATATTGTACATGTATGGACTGGTGACTCACTCCTGACTTAGAATATTGCACTTCATCAGTTGTAGTATGATATATTCAGATGCTCATATTGTACATGTATGAAGTGGTGACTCACTCCTGACTTAGAATATTGCACTTCATCAGTTGTAGTATGATATATGCTGATGTTCATATTGCACATGTATGGAGTGATGACTCACTCCTGACTTAGAATATTGCACATCATCAGTTGTAGTGTGATATATTCTGATGTTCATGTTGTACATGTATGAAGTGGTGACTCGCTCCTGACTTAGAATATTGCACCTCATCAGTTGTACTGTGATATATTCTGATGTTCATATTGTACTTGTATGTTGTGGTGACTCACTCCTGACTTAGAATATTGCACCTCATCAGTTGTAGTGTGATATATTCTGATGTTCATATTGTACATGTATGGTGTGGTGACTCACTCCTGACTTAGAATATTGCACTTCATCAGTTGTAGTATGATATATTCTGATGTTCATATTGTACATGTATGGAGTGGTTACTCACTCCTGAGTTAGAATATTGCACTTCATCAGTTGTATGATATATTCTCATGTTTGTATTGTACATGTAAGGAGTGGTGATTCACTCCTGACTTAGAATATTGCACTTCATCAGTTGTAGTATGATATATTCTGATGTTCATATTGTACATGTATGGTGTGGTGACTCACTCCTGACTTAGAATATTGCACTTCATCAGTTGTAGTATGATATATTCTGATGTTCATATTGTACATGTATGTTGTGGTGACTCACTCCTGACTTAGAATATTGCACCTCATCAGTTGTAGTGTGATATATTCTGATGTTCATGTTGTACATGTATGGTGTGGTGACTCACTCCTGACTTAGAATATTGCACTTCATCAGTTATAGTATGATATATTCTGATGTTCATATTGTACATGTATGGAGAGGTGACTCACTCCTGACTTAGAATACTGCACTTCATCAGTTGTAGTATGATATATTCTGATGTTCATATTGTACATGTATTGTGTGGTGACTCACTCCTGACTTAGAATATTGCACTTCATCAGTTATAGTATGATATATTCTGATGTTCATATTGTACATGTATGGAGAGGTGACTCACTCCTGACTTAGAATATTGTACTTCATCAGTTATAGTATGATATATTCTGATGTTCATATTGTACATGTATGGAGAGGTGACTCACTCCTGACTTAGAATACTGCACTTCATCAGTTGTAGTATGATATATTCTGATGTTCATATTGTACATGTATTGTGTGGTGACTCACTCCTGACTTAGAATATTGCACTTCATCAGTTGTAGTATGATATATTCTGATGTTCATATTGTACATGTATGATGTGGTGACTCACTCCTGACAGTTGCACATTCAGGAAGTGATAGCATAAGAGATCAGGCTAACTGTACTAGTTACTCAAGCAATTTGCCAGAGTGATTACTACAGGTGATACTTCATAGCATGTGGCATATTGATCTAATTATTTGTTGTCATGCCTGGCATTCAAGTTCAGCAGCCTTATGGATAGAGGGAAGAAGCTCCTGTTCAGTCTAGATGTTTTGCAGTGTAATGCACTGTATAATATGAAGATGAAAAATATACTTCAAGGCTGTTTCTGTAAAAGGGTATCACTTAATGAATTTAATGGGGCATTAAGGAAGATATAAAATGAGATTAACAACCTTTTTATAGAAGGGAGCATTTCTATCAAAGAATTAAATTACATCTTAGTACCCCACCCAAACATCTCTTGAATGCTTGGTTTGCCTAAACTATATAAGGATTTACATGACCCCCACCAATGAGACCCATTGCAGATGCCCATGGTTCTGTTATACAACCCACAGCAAAGTACTTGGATATCAAATTAAAGAACTTTGTGTCTGAAGAGAAGAGTGTATGCAAAGACTTATGGGACTTTCTACAGAGAATAAATCTATTGGAATATACTGGAGGTAGTTATTTCATTACTATAGACATAAAATACCTCTATACTGTTATACCCCATAAAACAGGGGTAGAATGGTTTTGTGAATATCTCTTGGAAAAGAATATACCACAGGTAAAAATCAATACATTTGAATACCCATTTAGTATTGTCTTGCATAACAATTTTATTTTATTTGATAGGGGGTACATTTTGCAAACAGAGGACATCTCAATGGGTTCAGCTTGTGGGGGTGCATATGCTAACATCATAATGTTACAGTGGGAGAAAAAATACTTATTTAACTCAAACTATTTCTCCCACTGTTCATGTTAAATGAGATTTTTGGATGGCATCTTTATGTATTGGGTGGGGCCAGGAGAGATATCTTAGTTCCTAGGATACCTAAATGGATGTACCCCTTTTCTAAGATTTACACACACGGTTGGAGTTGAGGAAATACCATACCTACATGTGAGGTTAATGAAAGACTGGGTATTTAAAGTTTTTAAATCTGAAATTTACCAAAAACCAACATACTCAAACAGCTTCTTACATTTTAGTAGCTTCCACCTGTTTAAACAAAAGAAAGCCGTACTAAAGGGTCAGTATGTTAGGGCTGCATGGATGGTATCCGAATTTGAAAGTTTTTTAGATGGGTGTAACCATCTTAAAGACAGGTTCCATAAGAGAGTATACCCTAATTCATTAATAAATTATGTGATGTTAGTAGTGGTAAACAAAAGAGAGAGGGGACACTTTAAGCCTTTATTATAGCAAAAACAACAAGAAGAAATGAATGGGATTGATAGAGAGGTTGTTAATAATATTATTATGCAACCTCACGTTCAAGAAACAGATCAAAATTTTGAGATATGTGAAGAGAGGAAATTTAATAGTGCATTTATTACAATTTTTAATAAAAGTAGTAAAAATGTCGCTGACATCTTGTTTAAAAATTAGGTGGTATTGACTAATAACAGAGACACCAGAAATATAGTGGGTGAATCTCCTACCATCATGTATAAAAATGGTAGAACTATCAAAAACTTTTTAGAATACACATGTGAATCCACAAAATAGATACATGAAGAAATGTGGTGCGTGTAACTATTGTTGTTATATGTATGAGGGTAGCTCACTTAATATTAATAACACCACAGTGAAAATGACCAGCACATGTACATGGATGACAGAGAAAGTAGTATATTGCACAGTTTGCACAAAATGTCCATGTTTTTATATAGGTAAAACAGAGCGGAAACTAAAAAGCAGAATTTATGAACATGTAAGAGATATAAGGAATAAAAAGAAAACAAATGCTTTGGCTAGGCATAATATGGATTATCCTGATCATACTTTTACATTTGGAATACTGGAGGTAATTACACCAGATATAAGGGGTGGACCATGGGCATTAATATTAGAAAAACAAGAAGCCCTACGACAATTAAGGATGAATTCCCTACAATGGCCAGGATTGAATGTTTTTCACTTGCATGTTTTTTAAAACTAAAAGCTCTGGAAAGATGAATTTTATATAGAAATATTTTATAGTATGTTTCTGTTATTGTATTGTATTTATATAGGAGATAAAGAATATTTATTTGTATATTTATTCATTTATTAAGTTATATTGTATTAGTTATGTAAATAAGGGGGACATGTTTTAGGATTGATTATATGCCATTTAAGTATTTAAATGAAGTGCATTTTACTAATTAAACTACTTTGAAGAAGTTCCTGACTGAGCAGGGATGAAAGCTTGGTGCATATAATGTGGATCTGTGTGGAATAAACCTTTGTGCTTTAAAATCTACTTGATGACATTATTTAACTTCCTTTACTTGCATCAGCTGGTCCCCAGCTCCATGTGTGCCATTTTTTGCTCATTAGTTTTTATTTTGTGTTTTTTTCTAAGCTGCAATACTGCCTGCCCATGGAAAGGTGGACGTACATGCCATGGGCAGGGTGAGTGGGATCATTGATTACCTTTCTACCCTTTCCACACACAATGAGTCTCATGCAGATCGTCAATGGATGGGAGCGAGGAACCAATGACTTGTTCTGTTGTCCTCACTACCCTCAGCAGAGCCTTGTGGTCAGATGCTTTGCAGTTACCATACCAAACTATGATGTTATTTAAGAGGATTCTCTCAATGGTCCCCATGTATAAGGCTTTGAGGATGAACTATGAGAGGTTTGCCTTCCTCAATTTCCATAGGAAGTGGAGACGTTGCTGTGCCTTCTTCACTGTGTGGCTAATATGAGTCAACCAGGATAGGTCATCTGAGATGTACACCTGCAGGGACTTGGTGTATTTCACTCTTTCCACTGCTACCGCCTTCATTTCCAGAGGTTCATGTATCTCCTGAGTCCACCTGAAGTCCACTATTGATTCTTTGGTATTGCTTATATTTAAGGGCAGATTGTTGCTGTCGCACCAGCCTATAAGATGCTCCACTCCATCCCTGTAGGTGGTTTCCTCATGATTTCTGACAAGACTTACAACAGTGGTATCATTCCTGAACTGATTGATTTTGTTGGATTTATGCCTAGCCATGCAGTTGTGCGTGAACAAGGTGAACAGCAAAGGACTCAGGACGCCGCCCTGAGGGACACCCATGCTCAGTGTAATACTGATCAAACTGTTGTTTCCCACACATACTTTTTGGGGTCTGTTGATGAGATAGTCCAATATCCAGTTAGATAGGGGGGTGTTGACGCCCAGCTGGATCAGCTTCAATATCAGACTCTGGGTGGTGACAGTGTTAAAGGTGGAACTAAAATAGATGAACAACATTCTGACATAGTAATTCTTGTTCTCTAGATGTGCCAAGGATTCATGAAGTGCTATTGCATCAGCTGTGCAGCGGTTAGATCTATAAGCAAACTGTAATGTATCCAGTGTTACAGGTAGGCTTGGAGATGGCTCTTGACCAAACAGACATTGGCATAATGGTTAAGGTGGTCCCCTTACAGACACAAGGTGCAGGGTTTGATTATTATATGGGGTGCAAACAAAACACTGCATTACTGTTGATGTAAGAGCAATTGGCTGGTATTCATTTAGGCTTGTCAGTTGGGATTTTTTGGGTAAGGGAATGATTGTATTTTTGAAGCAACTGGGAACAATGTCTAATTGCAGGGCTGTGTTGACTATATCGGTTAGTGCAGTGTAAAGTTACAGGGATGTGTTGAATATATCTGTCAGCACAGTGGACAGTTGGGTAGCACAGTCTCTTAGAACCCTTCCCATAATATTATCAGGATCAGCTGCTTTTCTTGGGTTTACTCACTTCATGGTCTTCAGAACATCAGATGTTCTTAGACATAGCACCTCCTCACTCTGTTCAACAAGCAGCTTATTTGGCTCAGTGTCTATATCAAATCTGTTGAAGTAGGTGTTTAGTTTGCTCAGAAATTCTGTGTTGTCATCACATGGGGAGGATGCAGGCCTGTAGTTGGTTATGGCTTGAATGGCTTGCCAGAGATGTCTAGAGTTCCTTTGGTCAGAGAAGTGTCCCTGAATTTTACACTTATAGGTCCTCTTAGTCTCCTTTATACCTCTATTTAGATTTGGTCTGGCCACTCTTAGGGCATCCTTGTCTTTTGATTTAAATTTGGCATTTTGTGTCTTTAGGAGCTTATATACTTCATCAGATAGCAAGGATTTCTGATTAGCATGCATGGTGGTACATTTGATGACTGTTACATCATCAACACATTTTGAAATACAGACCATTACAGATTCCGTATACTCATCCCGGACAATACGGTGGTTCTTTACAACTGCATCTCTAAATATTGACGAGTTTGTACATTCAAAGCGGTCCTGTAGTGCCAGGCCTGCTCCCTCAGGCCATATCCTTACTTGTTTGGTTGTAGGTCAGACTGCTCCCTCGGGCCATATCCTTACTTGTTTGTTTGTAGGTTTGTCCCTTTTCAGCAGTGGTGTGTATGCAGTAAGCAGCATGATGACCAGATGGTCTGACCTGACCGGATGTGTATAAGGTACTGCTTTGAGGGCCAGTTTTACATTTGTGTACACCTTTTCCAGAGTGTTTTCCCCTCTTGTTGCAAAGTTCACATGCTGTTGGTAAAGGGGTAATATGGATTTCAAGTCAGCTTGATTGAAATCACTTGCAATTATATGGGCAAACTCAGGGTTCTTGTTCTGGAGGTAATTTATTGACAGATATTGAATGTTCAATACCACATTGGTATTAGCACTAGGGGTGATGTAAACAGCTGTTATGCTCACTCCTTTGAATTCCCTAGGCAAGCAGATGGGTCTGCATTTTAGTGACATGAAGTCAATGTTCTGTGAGCAGTGAGAGGTGATTATTTCACAGTTTGTACACTAGTTGTTGTTGATATACAAACAAACACCCCCTCCACGAGATTTTCCACAGAGAGACTGATTTCTGTGAGTCAGCAAGAAATAATAACATCCCCTCCACATACATTGTACTATCATTTATAATGGAGTTTAGCCAAGTTTCAGTGAACACAAGTAAACAAGTATTTCTCACCTTAGATTGTGTGGAAAGATCCATCCTTAAATACTCTATCCTGAGTGTTATCTGACCATCTCAAGGATTACTTGCATAAAATTAGACCCTCTTAGTAAAAAAGTCTGCATATCATTGTTGGAGCCTTCCTGTGTCCTGAAAGAGTGCTCTTCAAACTATCTGGAGATATACAGAGCTGAGTATATTTTTCTGGCACTTCAGAGTTGTGTACTGGTAATTGTTGTTTAACTAATTTTATATCATTGCTGGCTGACTTCAGAGTTGTGCACTGTTATTTCTGCTTCACTGTATAGTTTTTCAGATCTCTGCTGTAGGTGTTGGTTTTCCCATACCCATCCTCCCTATTCCTGTGTTGTTGTTTAAATTTGGAGGTTTTTGCAGTTACCCGCCCCCACTGTAGATTTGATCTGGGCCACTCCCCCCAGTCCCATCTCTTTACCTCATTCTACCTAATAGACTCCTTCTGCATTGCTTTTAGTCATTTTTAATTTAATTGCATTTTTTAAACTGTTTGGTCTAACATTGCTACATACTCAAGTGTGCTAGCTTGCAATGTATTTGAATTGTTTTGACTGCTGTTTTAGCTACTTTTCTGTATATATATATAAAAAAATACCTTTCCTGTAACTAGTGTAGTCCAGATTCAGATTTGCTGTATCTAGGACTGTATGTAAGCTTCTAAGCCTCCCAAGCTTTCTGTGTTGGAGGAAAGTCTTCTAGATTATCAGTGGGAGTGGTAAGCACTAGGTAACCTATCCCTCACATAAGGAGTGGTTCTGGCCCAGAAGTTGTAATTATTGGCCGTTTGGGCAGTTTTTCCATCCCTCTCAATTCTGATTTAAAAGCCCACATTTGCACTTGTTCCCCCCTTTCCTGCAACTAGTTTAGCCCAGATGCAGATTCTTAGTTTTAGCACTTGAATTTGCTTATTCATGATCAGCACTTGTTCAGAACTTGTAAGCACTAAACAACCTACTAATTACTACAGCACTCAACCTTCCTCAATTACCTAGAGGAAAACAGTTTTGGTACTTAACTTTCCTCACTTGCTTAGAGAAAAACAGCTCTTGTACTCACTTTCCTCACTTATCTAGAGGAAAATAGTTTTTTTATTCAGGCATGTCCAAGGGTCAGCTCCCAGTGTTCTCTTCTGTCTATCTGATGAATCTGGGCATCTTGGGGCAATGTAGAAATTGCCTCATGTACACAGACAACCCTCTCCTCCTACCACCCAACCCAACCTGTGAGACATGCACTTATCTAGCCAAACTGGAGGTAAAGCTCTCTCCAATCAAGACTGAATTTGACAGTCAAGAGGAGAAGGTAAACACTTGCACCACATCACACTCATTACGTAGTCTCACTAAATCTACACCACTAAAATCCACACATAGAAATAAAAAAACATTTGCCGAGGCTCTCAATAATAATCTGCTCAAGCAAAAGAGACCTCCAAAGAAGAAATGCAAGCAACCTCCACCCCCCCAACACAACCCAAATGACACATAGCCCGCAGACTCTGTGTGCCACTCAACCACAGCCAATAAGGCAAAACAACGTACCCAACACACTAGTCACAGGCGACTCTATAGTCAGGCACACTGATGTCCCACTCACCAGGCTAAACAAGGAGAAGGTTATTGTCAGCTGCCTGTCGGGTGCCAGAATCTGCCACATTACCCACGCACTCAGGTCACTCCACAACAAGTACAAATATGACTCTGTCATTGTCCATGTTGGTGTGAATGACCTGAGACGTACCTCCCTGGACTACATGAAAAGAGACATGAAAGAGCTCTCCGATCTTGTAGCCCAGGCAGGTATGACCCTAGCCCTGAGTAGCATTTTGCCATCACCCAGAATGATGCCGCAGTACAAGCACAAAATGATTGACTTCAACAATTGGCTAAGCTTCTGGTGCCATTCTAAAGGGTCCAGTTTCTATCCGCCTGGGATGACATGGTCGACAGACCAGGATGCTTTGCCAGAGATGGCCTGCACCTGTCAACCCTGGGATTCTGGATACTGGCTAAGGTTCTTGCTGCCCCTATAGTGCCTTTTTTAGGCAAGGTTCAAATGACAAATTCAACACTG
Source organism: Protopterus annectens (assembly GCF_019279795.1). Classification (NCBI taxonomy): domain Eukaryota; kingdom Metazoa; phylum Chordata; order Ceratodontiformes; family Protopteridae; genus Protopterus; species Protopterus annectens. The sequence goes on along the minus strand of NC_056726.1, from coordinate 1,070,551,952 downwards.
TAACAGGAACAGGCAAGCAAAAACTGTGGGTGATGCTACTCAATGCCAAAAGTCTAAATCACAAAATGCACTCCCTCGAGGCACTCCTTAAAATAGAGAACATCGATATCTGTGCAGTGACTGAGACCTGGTTCAAGGCTCCAGAGAGCACCCCTGCACTAACAGGCTATAACTCATACCACACTTTTCGGCCATGTAACCTGGACCGGAACACCAAAGGCAGAGGTGTATCCATATTCATTAAGGATATCCACACCTCCAGGCTAGTTGCTCAGCATAATGCAGCCGAGGTTATCCAAGTGCAACTAACTCTGGGCAAAACTGCAATCCAAATTATAGCTTGTTACAGATCACCCACCATGCTCCAGGATTCACACTCCTCTTTTCTTGATGTACTGGAAAATATTAGGGTTCAACCAAACACCCTAATAATGAACAATTTCAACTACCCACCATTAACTGGGAAAACTACTCATGTACCAACTCCTTCACTCAATGCTTTCTGGAATTCATAAACTCCAATGTCCTGGAACAACTTATCCACACCCCCACCAGGGGCAACAATATCCTAGATCTAGTCATTACCAATATAAGTGACCGATGTTACACACCTGAAGTCAATGCCTCATTGGTCCGATCTGACCATAAGCTAATTACCCTAGATATCCACATCCTGCCTCCACCCCCATTAAGGAAACCATGGTAAAAAATGTCTCCAAAGCCAACTTCATGCTTCTTAAGACAGAAGTGGTGAACTTCATGACACCCATGCAGATGGACAATACAGTTATGATTAGTGAATCCTACACAATTGCACTTTATAAGCACTTACAGGAGAGCGTGGATCGTGCTATCCCAAACAGAACCAAGACACTATCCTCCAAAAAAAGGAAGCCAATCTGGTAGTCCCCTGCCATAAACAAACTGTACAACGGAAGGAAGATACTCTTGCAAAAGAGAATAAAATCCCACGAGTGGAGGAGCTCCCTGGTCAGCCTCTGTAAGAAGCTGCGATCCCTGAAAAAATCCTCCAAAGCTAGTTACGAAAACAAAATTGCCACTGATTCTAAAGAGAACCACAAAGCATTCTATAGCTATGTCAAGAATCTGAATGGCAACACTCAGATCTGCTCTGATTTACAGCACAATGGCACTAAATATACAGACCCAACTGATATTGCCAACATCCTGGCAGATAGGTTCAGTGCTAACCTTACCCCCCTCTCACCCCCTAAAGAGCCCATCTATATACCTGAAGAATGCAAAGTTCCTGTAATCACGGCTGCACAGGTAAAAACCACACTCTCCAAAGCCAAGAACACAGCATCCATGGCACCAGACAACATCCCAGGCTGCGTTTTACACGAACTACAGAACGAACTGGCACCCCACCTAAGTACCATGTTCAATCATACCCTCACCTCAGGCTTTGTGCCTGCTGAATGGCGCACAGCAATGGTTATCCCATTCCACAAGGGGGAAGCCACCAAGGACCCCAGGAACTACTGCCCCATTAGCCTGACGAGCCTGGTCTGCAAGGCCATGGAATGTATCATCATGGAACTTATAAACAAAGACATTGGTAATCTCCAAACTCTGGATCCCACCCAGTTCAGGTTTGTAAAAGGCAGATCATGTCTCCTAAACCTGATAGACTTCTTTGAAGCAGTCACCAAAGCCGTAGATAAGGGTAAGGTGGTTCACCCAGCCTATCTAGATCTTTCCAAAGCTTTTGACACCATCCCCCCACTCTGGAATTATAGATAAACTCACTAAACTAGGTATAAATCCCTATGTCAGAAGATGGGTTGCCAACAGGCTCACTGACAGAACCCACACTGTGAAAGTAGCAGACTCCAAATCCGACTTCAGACCAGTGACAAGTGGAGTACCACAGGGTACAGTCCTGGGTCCTCTCCTGTTTGGGATCTACTTCTCTGAAATACAGGCTAACACAGAAGGTCTTTGGCTAACGAAGTTCACAGATGACTGCAAACTAGGAGCCATAATCAAAACTCCTAATGATGTGGACATCCTACTAAAGGGCCTCACTGAGACAGATGCCTGGTGTCAAAGCCATGGCCTCAAGCTCAATGCCAAAAAGTGCATTGTCATCCCCTTTGGTAAAAACTCTGTACCCATGAACTACAACATGGTTGGTAGTATAATTAACACTGAAAGTGTGATAAGAGACCTTGGGACACAGGTGGACAGTAGTCTCTCCTTTGATAATCACATCGCCACAGTAGTCAGGAAATCCTTCTACGTGGCACACCTCATCACAAAAGGTTTCTCATCCAGAAAAAAAGAGGTCATTGTTCCCCTCTACTCATTACTCATTAGACCCATTATAGAGTACAACGCCCCTTTTGGTATGTACCTCACAAGACATCTACAACAACTGGAATGGCCGGAGAAATACCTCACAAAGAGGATTACCAGCCTCAAACAGATGCCCTATGCAGACCGTCTCAAAAAACTCCAGCTTTACTCCGTCGCATATCGCCTACTCAGAGGTGATCTCTGCCTAACATACAAAGCTATGTCAAACCCAGAGCTGTTGGACATGCTCCACTTAAAGAAATCCCAATCGCTCCAAGCTACACGCTCTAGGGACCTAAACTTTGTCACCACAATAAGCAGAACATGCCGGAGAGATAGATTACTGTCCCAGAGACTGCACATACTCTGGAATAAACTACCTATCTATATCAAACAAAGCTCCTCATTAGCCCTCTTCAAGAAAAATCTTGATGATTGGATAGAAAATAGGAAATTCACCCCGGGGATCACCTCTGTGGCTCTGCTCGACAGTGGCACAGGAAAATAATTTTCTTGGGTGGCAAAAGCCAGGGTACCTTTTTTGCTGGGCTTGTATAGGCCCCAGGGCCGATAGCCTAGTACCTACCTATGAACCTATAAACCTATGATCTTCAGTGAGTGTACATTTGCCAGCAGCATGGAAGGAAGTGCAGGCCTGTGTGAATTTCTTTTCAATCTGGCCTTAATTCCTGCTCTAGAGGCTCTCTTTCTTGAGCTTTCAAATCTTTTCCTTTTAATATGCTTCCCATGTCTCATTGTCAGCTGGTAGACAGGTTTGACAGGTTTCTGCAGTTTTTGCCATATTCCAGTAAGATTCCAAGCTGCAGGAGTTCCTGGAGTGTGCTTGAGTTTACAGGCCACTCTGCTAGATGTTCATCAAACATGCACCACATTGAGATCTGAGATCAGATTTCCAGAAGATTCTCATCATTGTATACCTTCATTTCTTGCTCTTAAATCTGTTTTTTTTTCTGTTGTTTCTGATGAAAAACAAGACAAACAGTGCACTTTTCTGTAGGGATCCAAAGCAGCCCCTCTCAGACAGGCTGCCGCCTTTTTTTTTTATGGAAATAAAGTCTCTGGTGTTAAAAAATGCAGAACATATCAACATTTTGGCAACAAAATTCTTTTATCCACTCGACAATACAAGCACAATTTAAGACTTGCAGACCACAGTAGGTAGACACAAAGCCAAGCTTGCTGCATTGAAACTAAAGATGCTTGAATTAAAGAACAGGCACTTGCAGAACAATATTGAATTTGTGGGTTTCACAGAAGCAGATGGGGAATGATGTTTGAGCATTGGTAGGGAAAATGCTACCAACCTTAATAAGTGTGCACTGGGAAATAGTAATAGAAAGGGTGCACCGGCTTCTCAACAACCTCAGTACACTATTTTTAGACTTGCAAACTTTGCTAATATAGAGAAATTGCTGGAATCAAAGAAGAAGAGGAATATTTGTTGATGGGGAAGAAAATAAAACTGTTGGAAGATATTTTTCCTCACTTAGTGATGAGCAAGAGAAAGGCCTTCGTAGACATACATTCCCCATATTTTCAGAACAAAATCCTTACCTACATCAAATATCTGGTTTTGCTCTCCATGCCATTCTCTTATAGACAATGGGCAAGATTCACAAAGCCTCCGTGTAAGAGTTATAACTCTTACACGGAGGCTGCAGTTAAACGGAGTGATGTCAGCATGCTCTGCATATTCATGAGAGCATGCTATATCACACCCAAGGCTAACACGGTCCATGTAAGACAGTAGGGGGCGTGTCTGTAGGCCAAGCCCTGCAAGCGGACACGCCCCCAGAAGAGTAAAAGTGCCCAAAGTAAACACCCATGACAGAGTCCATGGAAATGTGAATAAACACAACACAACACATGCCCCCACAGACTATGAACATAAAATGTACAAATGAACATCTTATAATTTTTTTTTAAATTGGAAAGATGTTTGCCCGTGAGTGCGCTCGTTTGCGCGGGCATGCCCGTAGTGCAGCCACAGTTAGCAGTCAATGCGAAAGCATATAAGAAATATGCAAAGTAAGCCAAGAAGCAATAGCGTAGTGGTAGAGACGTCGGCTGAAGAGCAGGCATCCATGGTTTGAGCCCCCACGACATCAATTTTATTTTTAGTAAAATAAGCACGAAACAAGTCCCTGACAAATATGTACACATATAAAATCACAATTTATGTAAAATGTAATGAAATAGTCCATTTATTTTGAAGAAATGTGAGGTAACAAAACAATAGAAAATGCCAGATGTGCCTATAGCTGAGCTACAGTTTAACAAGGTGAGTGCATCTGCCCATAGCTGATCAGTGGTTTAACAGGTGCAAAATGAGTGCCCGTAGCTGAGCAGTGGTTTAACAGGTGCAAAATGAGTGCCCATAGCTGAGCAATGGATTAACACGCTAAAACTGTGAGACCCTAGCTGAGCTGAGCGTAATATGCGTGCTGACAGCCAAATGAGGCGTAAACCAGTGCACCCCGTTTGCTAACAAGCTAACCGGCGGGCACCGTTGAGCAAGCTGTAACAAAACTGCCTTTACACAGACACACCCCCTAGCCTGTCTAGACAGTCATAAAATATAAAAAGCAGTGGTCAGGTTCGAACCCAGGATACCATGCACCATAGTCAAGGTACTGAACCACTAAGCCACGACAGCTGTACTCATAAATGCAGTAATAGCAAATATATAGGAATGAATAGAAAGTGGAGCATGACAAAGCAGGTTTTGTGAAGTGGATACAATTCCAAAATGGCCAATCACAGATAAGTGCGGGAAAAACGGCATATATAAGCCGCATAGGCGGGAATACACAGCATAAACGATTGTAGAACTGACTTGCAGCCAGAATGTCAGGTATAGGTGAGGGTAGTTGCTTTCGAGCACAGAGGTGGGGTGTTGAGGAGTCCAGATACATGGTCTGGCTCCTAGTCCACAATCATGAGACCCAACTCATGCAGGGCCAGGTCCTGTGGGGAGCATATAGGGCTGAGGCGTGGGACCGGTTGGCTCATGATCTCACCAGTGCCACAGGGATTCCAAAGACTGGTGAGCAGGTCCGTCACCACCATGCAGACCTGAAGAGATGCAAGCAGGACCAATTGAACCTTTGGATACAGGAGGCCTGGCAAATGCCCAACGCCCCACTACTGAGTAAGTTACATTTAATTATGTATGTAAGAAATTAAATTAGCTGATATTATGGAGATGTGTATTCCAATATTACTTCATTTATATTACAGCTGCAGGTGTCCGTTCTGCGAACCGCAGAGCCTATGGCGATAGGCTGGTGCGGTTGCGCCACCAGACAGGTCAGTAATCCACTCCCAGTAACTGTAAAGAAATATCAAAGTATGACAGTTAGCAAAAGAGTGCAGTGTAGTCACTAAGTAATAAAATGTGCAAGTAACAGTGTAAAAGTGTTTGCAAGTATTGCTTAATTAGAAAAGTGTGTTGCAGTCTGTAATCCAAACAGAAAAATGAAAATGTCTGAAATAAAGATGCCTCACCTGTAATATAATAGTACACAACCTGCAGCAGGCTGAAAAGTACAGCTGCAGAAGATGAGCAAATCACATGTGTGAAATATATCCCTGTTGAAATACTGAAACATGACAGAAGTGAGACTGCTGGAAAGGATTGTAATAACTACAGGTAAAACATGTCAATAAAGCAAAGAAGTAAGTACCATCCTGAATAGTAAAATGAAAACAAGTGAGAGAGAGAGTCAGAAAGAGTTATGAATCCACCAATAAAGTAGTAATAACCCCTGAATAAAGTATACTGCAGTCAGTACAGAATGAAATGAATGTGACAAGTAGAACCAAACTGCGAAATGTGTCCAAAGTGCTGCTGCAGCTGGAATGTGTATCCTAAAATCTGGATATGTTGCTCTCAGTCTGCAATATGCAGATAGTATGATTGTCTGAAATATCAAACATCCACAGTTGTCTATAGCTATATAAAGCAAATGTAGCAGGATGATGTAGCTGAACAAAGCCAGATATGAATGTGTATGAATAACAATAAAATGTATATTGATGTAGCAGTAGCAGTCCTATCACCAAATTGAAGTAGTTATCATATAGGAAACTGTATTAAGATCAGTAGTGTGTATATATCTGTAGCTATTAGAAATGTACAGCATATGTATTGGTATTCGAAGGTGTTAATAATATTTTCTTCACCCCACCCTATAACCACATATAATCCATTCCACGTGAAATTGGTATGTGCAATCACAATTAACACCCCTGGACATTTGTCCTGTTGGGTCATAAATATTTGCATGTCCATTGATGCATCTGCCCTGTTCATACATCCAAACCTGATGGCCTGTTGCCATCAATCAACCCTGCATGTTGTTGGACTGTGTATTGCTGTTCAAATTATTTATGTGTTATGCTCGCTGTTCAATGGTGTGAATATCTGGGTGTTTGGTTAATGGGAATACTAATGCATGCTGTTACAACTAATTGCGAATGGTATTGTATGTTACTAACCCAAACTGTCATGACATAATGCAAAACATAGGATGACAGGGAAGGCGGGTTCCAGCGGACCCACCTCTCCCACCTCAGCTGGCGAGTGCACCTGGCACTAGTGCCCAGTCTGGACCCTCCTCCAGTGGCCCTGTGCCACCTGCGGGTGGAAGCGCTGCAGGGGATGGGGCCCGTCCCCGCTCTGCAAGTGTGGCCGGAGGAGAACCACCACTCACCCTCCGTAGCGTCCGGACTGTGGTGCGTAGGGAGATCCAGGACTCTGTTCTTGGGCCCCTACGCCAGCTTGAGGCACAGGTGGCACAACTTATGGGCATGCCTGTTGCCCGGCCTACACAGCCCCCAGCACAGCTCCGTCCTGGGCAGTGAAGGAACAGTGGCAACTGCCCATGGGTGGGGATATCAGTTCCACTGTTGCCATCTGTGGGCTCATGGGCTCTGGATATCCAAACCTCCATATCCGTCAATTGTGTAACCCCCCCACACGTGTCATACACCGCCCCTGTATGCGTCTTGTTTGTCTTGTCTGTTGACCTACTCAACCTACCTCCCCAGCTATACCGACTTCCTTCACCTGACATACCACTCTCACCTGAAAAAAAAAAAAAAAAGGGCACTCTGTACCCACAAAAAAATTACGCCCCATACATAGCTGCCCATTCCACACATATGTCTGCCGGACATGGAAACTATCAATTACAATTGGCTGTACAACAAGTATTATTGTTGTCCTTACACCTCTCTCAGGGGTGGAAGGTATCAAATGTCACACCAAATTACAAACATATGCACAGCTGTTGCTGATGAAGAAATGGGCAGCTATGGGCCTTACCTACATCCCTCCTGCAAAACCCAAGCTTGTTTCCCTACTGTCTTACCCTCTTTGTGACCCCTTTTTCACCACTTTCCTGTCTCCCCATTTTCATTTCTTTCAAAGAAAATAGCGCGGGTGTGCGCAAGAGTAAGCACGTTTAAGCGGTTGTAAGCGGGTGTGCACGGAGCTGAACGCCAGTGAGCATGCGGGAGCTCCGCGCAAACCAGCGCTAACCCGGTTACAACTGCTTAAAAGTACCTTAGGCACTCTGATTGACAGGTCCTGTAGTCAGTTCAAAAGCAAAATAAAATCCCACTATCAGTCCCGAACCCAGGACCTTGGAAACAGTAGTCTGCATGACTTACCACGAAGCCATGACTGTTATACAAGAACATTGTGCTAAAATAAATATATCATGTAATAGTAGGAATAAATGTAAAGGGAATATAGGATGTGTAGTACACAAAGCATGTCATTTAGAATTACCGTCAAAACTAGTGGATTTCTATAATAGTAGTGTGTGAACAGAAACAGCCATGCTAGTTGGTAGCTAGTAGGTAATAATGTCACTGTAGCATCTTGCAAGCCACACACATACTCACAGCAGGATAACCACTGCCCATACCCCACAACCTCTTACAGGAACACATCCGGACCAAGTAATAAAATATGTGGAGCAAAGGGCCAAATTACAAATAATGTTACAACAAACTTAGGCAGTTCAGAGAGTAACAGGTTCTGCATTTTGTGGGGAGTTTGGAAGGGTATGAAGTCTGAAACTTGAATGTTTGTCACTATATTCTGACTTGAGCCCAGAGTGATTTGCCAAAAAGCTGTGCATGAGATATTGACCAAAATATGAGGCAGAAATGTGGACAACCTGCAAATATTTGTACACATGAGAGGTCTGACACCACCATATTTGAATAGTTAAGAGCCTAGACATAGCAACAGTGAATGAGTTACAGGGATGCCCCACAGACGCCATGTGAAATGTACAAACAGTAGGCAGAAAGGTGTTACAACACATGCAATGGTAACTATGGAGTCCTAAAAGTATGCACCACTTGCATGGCAGAAAAAGTGTAGTAATACATATGCTCATGCTATCCCACAGTCACAACTGCAGCATACCAGACAATTTAATGGGTGTACCCCACTGATATTTACCATTCCATGAGGCAGATAACAGATGCACCTGAGAGCATCTAGGGCCTGCTCAGCAGCATACTCAAATACCCTAATATATGTCAAGGCCCACACCATGGCCAGACCACACTGCATGCTGTAACACCCTAGCATATATAGCAAGCATTCCAAGGTGTGAATGTACATGGAAAATAGGAAAGCCACAGCAGCACACTACAGTCAGGACACCTAGCAGGCATACGAGTAGTGACTGTAAAGGGCAAATATTGAAGCCATAGCAACAAAGTGCAAGCAAAAGTGCAAGGAAAGCACACACACACACACACACACACATTAACAGTAGTAGTAGTCGTAGGTGTCAGTGTGCATACACAGTAAGTACAGGAAACTGGAGAAATGAATGGAGGAATGTTAATCTACAACACAGCTGGAAATATGAGAGAGATACCAACCTTTACACTCACAGAACATTGTCCACAGCATACCAGCATGGTCCCTGCCCTTAAAATCTGAAAGGGCTATGCCTATCTCACATACCTTTTTATAGCACTGTTCTGAAATCACAGTGAGAAGTGCAATCAGTACACAACTGGCTGCATGCAATTAGCAAATGCTGGCTAACAATTGGTGCAGAGGCCATCACATGGACATATGCAGATACCTACAAAAGTATGCTGTACTCCCAGTCCACACATGCAATACTTTCATTGCACCCTGAGGAGGAAGTGAGAGACAGACAGAGAGAGAGAGAGAGACAGAGACAGAGACAGAGAGAAAAATGAAATTAAACATGCACAAACAAAACTGTTCAGCAACAGCCACCTGAAAGCTGACAACTGGCAAGTGGAGCAGCAGGACACAAAACCAGACAGCAACACAAGCAGCTGTGACAAACACAGGTAATGTAAAGTAATACTATAAATGTATGTGTCATTGGTCTGTATCCATATGTATATGAAGATGTGCAAAGGGCAGGGGACATACAGCAACTATCAGTGAAGGCTGTACATACATTTGTATGTGAGAGCATCTATGTGCACATATCAATGTAGGTTGAATGTAGGTTTTAGTGCAATGTACAAAGTAAGTTTCACAGTTATGTATGTTTAGCAGTATGTTAGTGTGTGTATACAGTATGGTAGACAAACATGTTGATATACCTGTCTATCATATGCATACATATGTATGTCAAAATATGTATGTATGTATATATATATATATATATATATATATATATATATATATATATATATATATATATAATATGCATATATGTACACATACATACATAGAGAGAGATGTAGGAATACATAGACAGATGTAGATAGATAGAATATGTACAAACATATATATGTAATACACACATACAGATATAGATATATGTAGATACATATACATAGACAGACTGATCTGACTATCTACAGGTATGACTGTATATGACAACCTCAACACCCCCTGTCCCACCCCCTCTGTCACTCTCACCCCCTCTGTGTCACACACTCCCCCTCCATATCTATAGCAATATATGTACATCAGTATATATGTGTATATGTATACAGACATATATATATATATATATATATATATATATATATATATATATATATATATATATATATACATATAGATATCTCTATATACATATATATATATATATATATATATATATATATATATATATATATATATATATATATATATATAGAGAGAGAGAGATATGTATATATATTCTGAGTGAGGCACATGTGTACAGATGTATTGCAACAGGTGCCTGGTGACAAAGGCATGGAGTGAACACCAGTGTCAAAACTGGAGTACCATACCCCATTTCAAATTACCTACACCAGTAACCACCAGATATGTGATTGGCTGCCCAACACTGCATGTGTCAGGGATGAACAGGGTCATAAATGTGTACAATAGTCCCTCCAATGATATTCACAGTGGCACACTGTTCCTGGAATACCTGCACATGGTATGTGTCAGCAGACATGGTGTGTCAGCTATGGACATGTAGGTCAGTGTACCCCTCCACACCACATAATGGCTGCCATGGTATGTACCTCACATGACAGCTACAGATATGGAAAATGACACAGTGACATGTACAACACTGTGACAATGCACTCAAACACATTACCAATGCACAGTGACTGACAACACCACAGAGTACACACATACTACCCACATAGAGGTTACCACTCCTGGATTTACATACGTAAGTCACACCCATGACAGATGTCCAACAACCATAGTAACACCTCACACCATCCACAACCTAAATGACTGCTGTGTGTCGTCCATGCCACTGCAATAGAGAGCACATGTGGAGGTAAAGGTTCCTACCCACAGATAAGATATACCCTGCAATAAACCACACAGTGTTAAGAAGCAAGACTCCCCATGAGTACATGTCACACATACCCCTGCTGAATGTTAGTCAGATAGGTAATATGCCATATGAGTCACCCTGTGTAACTGTGTGACAGCAGCAGGTACCATCACACCACATGTGTCACAATGGTCAGGGTAGCAGAACAGTATGCTGCTGTAGTCCCATTGGCAATAGCATATTGTATAGTATTGTATTGTAATGTATTGTATTGTGTTGTATTGTATTGGTATGTTGAGGTGCCTCCTTCATGGAGTGGAACCACTGCTGCTGTGCGCCAGTGTACAGGTACATATCCTGTAGTCAGGCTAGTGTTACATAGCACTTTTATATGTGTGTTTAGCTCCTGTCAGAGTTCATGTAGCATGCAACTGGGGATACCATCAGGTCCCAGTCATGTTGTGTATTCTGCTTTCCTGAGGGCGGCTCTCACCTGGACATCTGTGATGACAGGGAGGTTACAGTCAGCTGGGATAACTATGTCTTATTTTGGGGGAGAGGGAGGGGTGACACCTGCACTGAACCTGTCTGCCACAATGTTGTCAATATCTGTGGTTTCAGTGAATTATTTGTTGTTGTGTACTAACTATGAGCATAGAGGAGGGATTCTGACCAGGTTGCTAACATAACTGAAGAAGGCCTTCTGGTTATCTGTAGTGTCCCTCTTGATGTTCCTCTCAAAGTTGCCCATGGATGTTTGTATGAGGGAAAATAGATCCTTACTAGTGCTGCTCAGACATGCCTTCCCTTTATGGAATTATGCTCTGTCTTGCAGTAGCTTCCATATTTTGTAATACAATCTGTCTATGGCTGGGGTCCACCAGACAGGATGCTGTCCCTTTGTGGAGAGTGTCTTGGTCATATATGGAATTGCATGATCCATGCATTCTCGGAGATGTCCGTAGAAAGCATTTGTATATGGGTCAGCATTGTGGGTTGTGTCTTCCACTGGCCCAGTGGGCTGAAAGGATACCATGTCACTGTTACAAAGTGTAAAGTTTGCATCTGCAATGTTATTCACTATAGTCGTTTGTGCTGGTGGTGGAGGTGGGATATGTATATCCAGGGCAATTAGTTTGTGGTCAGCTCACAGTAGTTGATGATGTAGGCCATACAGTACCTAGATACAAACCCCCAGAGTGAGGAGGTGCTCTCGACCTGAATCAGTGTTCTGACTGCTGGGGTTTGGTAGTATGTCATATGGAGTGTGCCAGGTACTGTTGCACAGTTGCTGGCTGAGCACTGATACCTGACCATTTACATGTGTATCCACCAATAGACAGACAGATGCTAAATATGTGAGATATGTTGTATCAGAACAGTCGAGTAGCATGTGTAGTATGTGTGCCAAATTCTGCTGACATATATTGCTGATATCAGGTTATTTTCTTTTTCAGGTGCATGGCTCACCCGCGAAATCCAACTTACTCCGCAGCTGAGGATGAGGAGATACACGAGAGCCTGGTGCAGGATTATGCAATACTCTTTTTCCCGCACCAGCCAGAATCAGCAGGAAAGGGCTGCACTGTGGCAAGACCTGGTCCATCGGGTAAATGACATAGGCACGCATAATAGGACATATGAGCAGGTACAACATCACTGCAGTGATTTAATCAGAAATGTCCGTCAGCGTGCATCGGATATCCACAGGCAACAGGTTGCCACAGGTGGAGGGGTGGCTACACATCCCCCACTCACCAGACTGGAGGGACTACTCATGAGTGTAGTGGCTCCAGTCCACCAGCAACAACAACAGCAGCAGACATGCATTATGATGGTGGCTGGAGCCACGCAGCAGCAAGACTATGAGCATGCAGGTAATATGCCATATGTATAGTTGACTGTTGTGTACACTGGTAGTTAATGCATGTGTGAGGTGTGTCCTTGGTTTGTAGCTGTCATCATAGTATTTCATGTGCAAGTGTGATATCCTCAATATTAGCAGCTGACCTGTGAAAGGTGACTGTTGTACTACTGACCTGTATCATACTCAGTAACAATGGCACAGTTGTGCCCAATGACATTAGTTTCCTCACTTCTGCAGGTCCCTCCGGTGTAACAGCAATGCAGCCTATCCATGCTGGGGAGTGTGTATTAACAATACCTGTAATAGTCTTGATAGTAATAGTAATATTAGGCTCACTTAGTAGTGCTCTTTGTATGCATGCAGGTGTGTCTGTGTGTTGATAGTGTACAATTGTGTGCAACTGTGTGCATGTGTACGTGTGCACATGCGCATGTGTGCATGTGTGCATGTGTGCACTTTCACATGTGTGCATGTGTGCACCTGTGCATGTGTGCATGTGTGCATGTGTGCATGTGTGCATGTGTGCACGTGTGCATGTGCGCATGTGTGCATGTGTACATGTGTGCACCTGTGCATGTGTGCACATGTGCACGTGTGCGCGTGTGCACATGTGTGCAAGTGTGCATGTGTGCACATGTGTGCACATGTGTGCATGTGCGCATGTGTGCATGTGTGCATGTGTGCATGTCTGGACCTGTGCATGTGTGTATGTGTGCATCACTGGTAATATTGTGTAGACATTGTAAACTGTGTTTCCTGTTTCCCTCCCACAGGTTCTGGTGCTGCTCTGGTGTCATGCAGCAGGGAACCTGAATCAGGTGCCATGGGTACTGATAATGATGACATCTGTGTAATGGCACAGGAAGGTATGCCAGGGTCCATCATTGGTCAGCCGATTGACAGTACACAGCTGTCAACCCCATCAATGCGCACAGTTATCCTGCCAATACACCCTTTGTCACCAATGTCCCTAGGTGATGGACAGCATACAGTGGGCATTGACCAGGGTAATGTGGTATCAGTGGCACATGCCTCCCCACACAGCAGCCATGGGCATGGCCCTGAGATGGTACCACACAGACAGATGTCCAGGGGTTCTCGTGGGAGCATCCGTGGGCGTACTGCCCCTGTCAGACGTGCCCACAGAGGTCTTACAACCTCAGCTATGTTTCGGGCTGTCATGCAGGCACAGTCACATATGGAACGGTACACCAGACAGGGTCTGAGGGAGCTGACAGCATGTCGCAGAGCCATGACTGACAGTATGCGTGACATTACGGCTGCCATCCGTAATTTCACCGATGTCATAGACAGACGTTGTGGGGACATATTAGACCGGTTCCACAGCTACATGTCCATGAGCCAGGGCGATAGTGGACGGTTGAGGCCTCGATGTGGGCGTATGCAAGCAACAGCAGCAGCTGGCAGTCGTCGTGGACGACAACAGGGCCGCGGCCGCCCCCATAGTGCCAGCAGCAGCCCCAGCTATGCTGGGTCTGTGCTGTCATCAGACCGCCCCAGGAGACCACGTGCACGTGGCTCTGGCCAGGCCCGACAGGGATCTGTGTCCATTCAACGAACACCTGCTTCTGATGACAGTACCCAGTCTGGGTTGGTACCGGATACGGTCCGTAGCACCCCTGCAAGGCACAGGTACCATGTCCGTGGCCAGAGACACTGATCTGTATGACCTGGCAGGTACAGTCTGTGGCTGTCCACAAACACCAGTATATGGCAGCCATGAGGTGGAACTGTGTGCATCCATACACACATGCAAATTGACAACACCTAGGGCTACCGCATACACGCAATCACTGCATCAACATTGCCCCACCTTATACTGCTGTCCCTCACCAACACACATACACATACACATACATGTCAATCGGTGGTATTGTTGGCTGACTCAGGCATATCAAGTTCACACCCTGTGCATATGATGAGGCTGTGCCACCTCCTGCAATCTGTAACATCAGTGCAGGTACTGGTTAACATGTTGCTGATGCACAGGGTGACTACATAGACGTGTAGTAATAGTATCATGTTGTTAACAATACTGTGTGCTGAAATAATTGTGGGTATATCACAGCATGCCTGATGCAGTAAGGGTATGATTGTCATGCACTGTTGTCTACACCCATGGTAAGTACCATAGTGTATCATCTGCACATGTTGGCATACTGGTGGTAAGGATGTCAACAGAAGGCTACATACATAGGTAGCACAGGGGATAAGGTAATGAAAGTATTAATACGCAATGATGGACATGTAAACTGCAAGTGGCATGTTGCCCACACTGGACTCTGCAATGCGGATGTTTGAGGATGTTGATATGTGTGCAGTACTACACGACTGGTACAGCACACACAGGAGCACCCTAGCACTGCAAGCTCACATCTCATACCATGCTAGACAGCCGCAACACACAAAACTAACTGTCACAGGAGGGAGAGTCCCCATACATGTCAGGGATACTGTGGTGGCAGGCCAGATAGCATACATCCTACTAAGTATGGAACCACTAAGTGAAGGCTCAGTGTCTGTTATTTGACATGTGTATTACTGCAGGTATGAGCACATGGGTTTCCATCCAGTTATTGTACATACTGACAGTACATGGTCTGTACACTTGTGTGTGCTGAGACTGGACCCTAGCCATCTGACCTGTGTATTTCCATGTACATGTGCATAGTGCCTGCATATTTGCAGTGCTACCTACTGGAAGTGGTACAGCTTGTTTGTTGTACAATTGACTACATGCAGCCCTGCTTACTGTAGCTTTGTTTGCATGCATGTTTGCTTGCAATTACCCTGGAATACTGATCCCACCTGCAATGCATAGTTACAGAGCTTCTGTGGACTCCTAGTGACATCTGCATAGCTTACTATATGTATGTCCATGTCTCACTTGACAGAATGTCACTGTTTGTCCTATTCACATGTACGTTGCCTGTGACACATTGCATATGACTTACCTGGCATTTGTCCACATGAGCAGTCATATATGCTACTGCTAACTAATCACAGGCACTACACCCTCACATATTCATCTGCTGTTGAACCACCTGCTTCGCTAGGGACGGCTTGCACCTGTCACCCCTGGGCTTTTGGATATTGGCAAAGGCTCTTGCTACCCCCATAGTGCCTTTGTTAGGCAAGGCTCAAATGACAAACCCACCTTCATAGGTATCACAAGGGATAAGAAACTAAGAGTAATGCTACCCAACGCCAGAAGTCGAAACATCAAGATGCATGCACTCAAAACTCTCCTTAGCATGGAGAACATCGATATCTGTGCAGTAACAGATGCCTGGTTCAGGGCTACTGAGAGCACCCCAGCACTACCAGGTTATACCTCATACCATGCTTTTCAGCCCCAAAACTTGGAACGAACCACAAAAGGAGGGGGAGTATTGATATTCATCAAAGACACCCACACCTCCAGGTTGGTGGCAAAGCACCAAGCATCAGAGACTATCCATGTGCAACTAACAATGGGTGAAACTGCCTTCCAGGTTATAGCCTGCTATAGACCACCCTCCCAAACCCAAGAACTGCACTTGGCCTTTCTGAGAACAGTGGAAAATATGAAGGTCTCTCCAAACACCATTATATTGGGTGACGTCAACTACCCAAACATAGACTGGGAGCATGACTCTAGCTCCAACACCCTAGGCCAAAGATTCCTAGAATATATGAGCTCAAATGCTATGGAACAACTTGTTACCACTCCCACAAGAAGGGGAAATATACTGGACCTGATCATCACCAACATGGGGACTCTATGCTCCAGACCAGAAGTGTATCCCTCACTGGTAAGATCAGACCATAAACTAATCTCACTGGATATTCACATCCCGACCCCACCCCCTGCCCAGAACACCACAGTGAACAACTTCTCTAAAGCAAATTCACACTCCTCAAAACTGAGGTGGAAACCATCAAAGCCCCCGGGCCTGTGGAAACTACAGACCAGACCGCAGATTCCTCTATAAACGCATTCTATGGATACCTTCAGGAATGCATGGATCATGTGATCCCGAATAAAACCAAGACCCAATCCTCCAAAGGCAGACGTCCTGTCTGGTGGACCCCAGCCATAAACAAACTACACAATAGAAGGAAGAAGCTACTAAATGATACAGCAAAATCCCAAAAAGGGAAGGCATCACTGATCAGTATTAGCAAATAACTACAGGCACTCGTAGGATTGTCTAAGGCCAGCTTCGAGAAAAATTGCACAGGACACTAAGGATAATCACAAGGCTTTCTTTAGTTATGTTAGGAACCTGGGTGGTAATTCCCAGATATGCTCAGAGGTAGTCCAAAATGTCAATACAAACACCAAACCCACAGACATTGCCAACATTCTAGCTGACAGGTTCAGCACAAACTTCTCACCCCCTCCACACCGAAAGGGCAAATATGTATCCCAGCAGAGTGCTGCCCCCCTGACATCTCAGATGTTCAGGTAAGAGCCGCCCTCTCCAAAGCAATACACACTGCATCAATGGGACCAGACAGTGTCCCGGGCTGTGTCCTACATGAACTCCAAGAAGAGCTACAACCAAACATAAAACTACTGTTCAATTACAGCCTTACTACAGGATATGTGGCCAAAGAGTGGCGTACAGCAACAGTGGTCCCTCTACAGAAAGTGGTGCCTCAACGGATCCTGGACACTATCGCCCCATAAGCCACACTAGCTCGGTATGCAGAGCTATGGAAAGGATCATCATGGACCTCATAAATAAAGATATTGGGGACCTACAGACACTGGATCATACCCAGTTTGGCTTTGTTAAGGGCAGATCCTGCCTCTCAAACCTGGTTGATTTCTTTGAAACAGTCACCAAGGCCATTGACGAGGGGAAGGTGATCCACACAGCCTACCTGGACCTCGCAAAAGCCTTCGATACAATACCCCACTCGGGCATTCTAGAGAAGCTCACCAGCTTAAATATAAGCCCCTATGTCACTAGATGGATTGCATACTGGCTCAAGGACAGAACCCACATGGTTAGAATTGCTGGAGCCATGCCAGACTCCAAACCAGTTACAAGTGGTGTCCCACAAGGCTCAGTCCTGGGACCTCTCTTGTTTGGTATATATATATCGGAGGTACAGGCCAACACGGAAGGACTGTGGTTGACCAAATATGCAGATGACTGCAAACTGGCTGCCATAATCGACTCTCCAGCCGACACAAGCATCCTCCAAAAGGGCCTCATAGAAACAGACAAGTTGTGCCAGAGCCATGGCCTCAAGCTGAATGCAAAAAAGTGTACAGTCATCCCTTTGGCAAAAACAAAGTGCCCACAAAGTACCACATAGGTGGTAATCCATTAAGTACAGAAGAAGTAATTAGGGACCTGGGGACCCAAGTTGATAGCAATCTCTCATTTGACAACCACGTGGCCAAAGTGGTTAGAAAGACATTTTATATAACCCACCGCATCATGAAGGGATTCACATCTAGATCAGGGGAGGACATCGTGCCTCTTTACTCATCCCTCATCAAGCCCATAATTGAGTACAATGCCCCTGTTGGGATGTACCTTACCAGACACCTGCAGCAACTGGAAAGACCCCACAAGTACCTCACCAAGAGGATCAAAGGGCTCAAACAGATGCCATATACTGACCGGTTAAAGAAACCCCAACTCTACTCAGTGGCATATAGCCTGTTCAGAGGCGATCTGTGCCTGATGTATAAAGCCATGTCATACCCAGAATTAATGGGCATGCTGCACCTGAGAATATCCAAATCCCATTGAGCTACACGCTTGAGAGACTTGAACCTCAGCACTGAAATAAATAGGACATGCTAGAGGGACAGATTCATAACCCAGAGGCTCACTTCACTCTGGAATAAAATCCCAGTCCAGGTTAGGCAGAGTCCCTCATTGACTCTCTTCAAGAGGAATCTTGATGAGTGGATGGGACATTGTAGGTTTACCGCGGGTATCACTTCTGCATCACTGTTAGACAGAGGCACAGTATACTAACCTCGAAAAAGGGCATGGCAAGATATATTTACAATGGATGGCGACAGCCAAACACATTTTGGCTAGGTTTATAAATGCCCTAGGGCAGATATCCTAGTATGAACCTATGAACCTATGACCCTATGTACCTTGTTCCCCATTGGCCCTATGTGCTGTTAATCACCATGGCAATCACAATACTATGGTAGCATGTGCAAAGGTCAGTTGTCAGTCACCTCTATGGTACCGTTGTGGAATATTTGGGTCATGTGGCAATGTCACAGCTGCCACATGTACACAGTCAACCCTCTCCCCTACACATGGACGTACAACACATGTATGAGATGAAACCACATAGCCAAACTGGGGACTAAGCACTCTGAACCCAGTACTGGCATAACCTGTCAGGTGGCATGAAATACTACAGTGACTACAATACCAGTCTGATGTAGACCTACACTGACAGCAATACAAGCACGTGAACACACTGGGCCATTCGTGGAGCCTAAGAATAGCATCCTGCCTGAGCGGCAGACACCTCTGCAGCTGGCACACAGGCATATGTTATGCCATAACACATCACGCATAACACATAGCACACAAATCCTGTGTGCCAAACAGTCACAGCCTGTACGGCTAGACAACACACCTGCCACAGTTGTGTTAGGTACCTTTATTGTCCGGTACAGTGAGGTCACGCTCACCAGACTGGACAAGGTGAAGGTCACAGTGATATGCCCATGGGGCACTATGGTCCACCACATAACACAAGCATACAGGTCAGTCAGAGGCATGGTCACATGACTCAGTCATTGTTCATGCCACATACCTTCTCCTGCTGTACTTATAGGGTGCTGACATCATCAGTGTTTAGAAAGGGGAATGTGCATCCTGTAGTGTGTTCTTCTAGTTGCCAAAAGGGACATTTCTCTCACACAGAACTGCACACACACTAACCCCCCTCATCCAAACACACACACTTGTCATTTGCAGGATTCAAACCCCTACCTAACTATGTTATGATACCCAAGATGAATACATTAGCAGAGCGCGCTATTCGCATTACTGGAAGTTTTTCTTTCTCCTGCTGTACTTATAGGGTGCTGACATCATCAGTGTTTAGAAAGGGGAATGTGCATCTTGTAGTGTGTTCTCCTAGTTGCCAAAAGGGACATGTTCCTCACACAAAATTGCACACTCACTAACCCCCCTCATCCAAACACACACACTTGCAGGATTCAAACCCCTACCTAACTATACAATGACACTCAAGACGGACGCATTAGCAGAGCGTGCTATTCGCATAATGGGGAGGTTTTCCTTCTCCTGCTGTACTTATAGGGTGCTGACACCATCAGTGTTTAGAAAGGGGAATGTGCATCCTGTAGTGTGTTCTCTTAGTTGCCAAAAGGGACATTTTCCTCACACACACTAACCCCCCTCATTCAAACACACACACTTGCCATATTCAAACCCCTATTTAATTATGTTATGACACTCGAGATGGACACATTAGCAGAGCGCGCTATTCGCATTACTGGGAGGTTTCCCTTCTCCTGCTGTACTTATAGGGTGCTGACATCATCAGTGTTGAGACAGGGGAATGTGCATCCTGTAGTGTGTTTTCCCAGTTGCAAAAAGGGACATTTCCCTCACACAGACTTGCACACACACCAACCCCACTCACACACACACACTGAGCATTTATAGGATTCAAACCCCTACCTAACTATGTTATGACACTCGAGACAGACGCATTAGCAGAGTGCACTATCCGGATTACTGGGCATCTGCTCTGCACCTGCAATATTTATAGGGTGCTGACATCATTATTTCTACAGAGGTATGTACATGTAGTACTACCTGTCAGGTGGGGGATAGCATATATATGCATTTGCAGCCACCTACGTCAGGGTCAGATATGCACATGGCACTGGCAGGTTATGTTTTATACCATGCTTCGTGACCACAGGACCTGTAACACACAACACAACCAGTCCTGACCACCCCTCCCACATCCAGGACACACACTTTGCTTCCCTGGGCACAGTGCCAAGATATGCAGGTGTTCACATACACCATTCCAGTTGTTAACGTCAGGTACAGGCATATTGTGTGTGGGAACTACTCAGGCCTCTACAACATTACCCTACAGCCACTACAATTTGTGAGTCCATGTGCTATGGCAGAACCACTCACCACAGCCACAAGGGGGAATACATATCACACCTGACCATCTACAACATGGGTACTCACTGTTCCACACCAGAGGTAGACCACCATTGTTGATATCTGACCATACCCACCTTTCCCTGGCCATCCATATCCCATCCCCACCCGCAGGCAAGGTTGTCACTGCAAACAAACTGTATTTATCAAAAGCAGACTTTACACTTGTGAAGACTGGGATGGAAGACTTCAAAGGACCCATGCTGGGGGAGTATACAGGCCACTCTGCATAATCCTTGACAATTGCATTCTATGAGCATGTGGAAGGTTTGCATTGATCATGCTATCCCAAATATACCCATGACTGCTCCACAACAGGACACCTGTGAGATGTACACCAGCCATATATGAGCTGTCCAACAGAGTGAGCTAATACATTGCAGAGCAGTAGCCCACAGAGGGAGGACATCTCTGAACAGTACCGGCACGATACTTCAATCCCTCATAATCATCAGGACACAGTGTTGACAGTGAAATTGTCCAGACAATGCAGATAAGGTTCCCCTCAGTCTGTTATTGACGCCCACTTACTGCTAGAGGTCCTCAGCAACCCTCTTCTAGCACACACCAACAACATGGCTGTGGCTTAGCAAATTCAAACCCTGGGATCTCCACTGTGTCCCTGCTTGACAGAGGCACAGCACACTAGCCTCACACGGTGCCTTATGTGACCTACTTTACAGTGGCACAGTAGACTACTGTACTGGGGAGGCAGACGTCAAGCACACTCTGGCTAAGCTGTCATTCCCTAGGGCAAACAGCCTAGTGTTGACCTCTACACCCATATGTTTAACTGTCAAATGCACATTATTTGTTGCTGATAGACTGTTTGCAGGTCTTTATTGCCATAGTATTCCCTGTTTGTATGAACAACTTGTGTATCTGTGGAAGATGTTTGCATATGGGAGGGATCCACTATATCACGTATGTCTCTGTAGTCATTTAACTGTGTGCACTGGGCAGATTGCTGTAATGTGGTTGGTTCCTGGAATAACACGTACAAATACCAGATATGTGTGGCCAACTGCTAAACTGAGATTTGGCCTAAGTGTGTGAGCATGCCCAGTTCAGCCTTCCCATGGCATGTTGTCTGACATATGTCTCATTTATCAAAGTGTGTGAGCATGCCCAGTGTGAGCTTTCCATATGTTGAACTCTGCAGCCCACCACATTTGTGGATGAGTGTGAACTTCAACAAATATCTCCCGTTTATGGTTGTGTGTCATGTTGTGTAGTTACTGTTCGACTGCTTTGTGTGTGAACACAACAGGGATTATACTGTGCCTGCAGGGTTTGCATGGGATACTTTGCATACAGTTGTCAACATCCTTTCATACTGACCTAACACTGTAGTACCGTATGGTGTACTGGTTCAGTACTTTGACTGTGGTGGACAGTATCCTGGGCTTTAGTCCTATTACTGCTTTACATTTCCATAGTGAGCACAACAGCCTGGTTAGGGGCCAGTTGTGCACATCTGACCATGTTGCATTATGTTCAGATATGAACTACTTAAACCAGGCTTGTCCAACATTGGTAGTGTATTCCACAACATAGGTGTACATTTGCAAACACTAGCAATGTGCCCTAGGCCATTTCTAATGCTAGTCGGAGAGTGTGTTTGTCCTTCAACACACATTGTAAGTGGAGTTTGCCATGACATATGGCATGGTTAGTATACTGTGTCTCTGTCTACCTGTGACATAACAGTGATACCCAGGGTAAACCTACTATCTCCCATCCACTCATCAAGATTCCTCTTGAGGAGAATCGATGAGTGACTCTATGGATAGCCTGTACTGGGAGTTTACTCATGAGTGGGGGTGGCTTCTGTGTTATGGATCATGCAGTACAGCTTGTCCTATGTATGTCAGTGCTGGGGTTAAGGTCTCTCATGTGCATAGCTCACTGCCATTCAGATTGTACAAGGTGCAGCATGTTTATTGATTCCAGCTTGGACATGGCTTTATACATCAGGCACAGCTTGCCTCTGGGTGGGCAGTATGGCAGTGTGTGTAGCTGCAGTTTGTTTAATCAGGCAACACATGGCATCTGTGCAAGCTCTTTGATACTCCTGGTGAAGTACTGTTGCGGACTTTACAGTTGATGGAGGTGTCTGCTGAGGTACATCCCACAGGGGCTATTGTAGTCAATTGTAACGCTGATGAAGGATGACTGCAGAGCCACAATGACCTCCCCTTATCTAGATCTGACAACCTTCATGATTAGGTGGGTATATGGTATGTTTCTGTAAACACTACCGCCACATATTTGTCCAATGCAGGATATCTATCACCTTGTGTCCCCAGGTCTCTCATTACATGTTAAGTACGTAATGGGTTAACACCTATGTGGTAATTGGTGGGCACTTACTGTATATCCACGGGGGTTGACTATACACTTTTCTGCAATTAGCTTGCTGACATGACTATGACACCAGTTGTCTGTTTCTATGTGGCCCTTTTGTGGGATGCTTGTGTCATCTGGAGGGTCAGATATGGTGGGCAGTTTGTAGTCCTCTGCAAACATGTTCAGACACAGTCCTTCCATGTTGGCCTGTACCTATGGGACATATATACCAGACGAGGGAGGTCCCAGGACCAAGTCTTGTGGGATGCCAGTTATATCTGGTTTGTAGTCTGACATGGCTGCAGCATGTCTGACCATGTCAGTTCTGTCCTTGGTCTGGTTTGCAACCCCTCTACTGACCTAGGGGTTTATATTTAAGCTGGTGAGCATATCTATAATGAACATGTAGGGTATTGTATAGAAGCCTTTGCAAGGTCCAGCTATGCTGTGTGGACCACATTGCCCTCATCAATGACCTTAATGACTGTTTCAAATGAGTCAAACATGTTTAGGGGCAGGATCTGCACTTAAGAAAGCCACACTGGTTAGGGTCCGGTGTTAGTAGGTCCCCAATATCTTTATTTCTGCGGTACATGCTGATCCTTTCCATAGCTGTGCAGACCAAGCTTCTCAGGATTCTGGGGTGGTAGTTTTCAGTATCCATTCAGGAAACACCTTTGTTGAGAACGACCACTGTTGTTGTACACTGCTCTTTGGGTACATATCCTGTGGTAAGGCTGACATTGAGCAGTAGTGTGATTTGGCATTCCATTCTTCTTAGAGTCCATGTTGGACTCAGCCCAGGACACCATCTCATACCATTGCTGCTGTGTGTTTTGCTTTGTAGATGCTGGCTGTTACCTCAGCATCTGCAATGTCAGGGGGCCACCAGTCTGCTGGGATAGATATTTTGCATTCTGGGGGGGGGGTTTGCACTGCACCTGTCAGGATGTATGTTGGCAATATGTGTGTGTGTTTGGTATGTTGTTTGTAATATTTGTGTGATTCAGAGCATATCTGTGAATTCCCAACACGGTTCCTACCATCAGTTGTGGAAGCCTTGGGATTATCCTTAGTGTCCTGTACAATTTGTATCTTCATAGGTTCATAGGTTCATACTAGGCTATCCACCCGAGGACATTTGTAAGCCTAGCCATTGTGTGTGTGGCTTTCACCACCCTTTACTATGTGAATATTATGGCCATTTATGATTTGCTTTGCTGTGCCTCTGTCTGGACATGACACAGTGAAGACCCCCAGTGTAAATCTACGATCATCCATCCACTTGGCAAGATTCCTGTTGAAGAGTGTCAGTGAGGGGCTCTGCCTAACATGGAGTGGGATTCTGTTCCAGGGTGTGGGGAGCCTCTGGGTTATGTATCTGTCCCTCCAGCACATCCTATTTCATTATGTGTTGAGGTTGACATCTCTCACTCTCACAGCTCCGATGGCTTTGAGCTTTCTGGGGTGGAGCATGTCCATTACTCCTGTGTTGGACATGGCCTTGTACAACAGACATACAATGCCTCTGTGTAGGCAGTATGTGACTGCATTCAGCTGGGCTGTCTACAGCTAGGCAGCATATGACATATATTTGAGACCCTTTATCCTCTTGGTGAGGTACCTTTGAGGTCTTTCTAACTGCTGCAGGTGTCAGGTAAGGTACATCCCAAATGAGGCATTGTACTAGATTATGGGTCTAAGAGAACAGTATAGGGGCACAATGACCTCTGTTGACGTAGATGTGAATCCTTTCATGATACGGTATCAATATAGACAGTCTTCCTAGCCACATTGGCAATGTGAGTGTCACATAACAGGTTACTGTCCACTTGTGTCCCTAGGTCCCTGATTACTCCTTCCATACATAATGGTTTACCACCTATGTGGTAATTTGTGAGTACCTTGTTTGGTATTTGGTGGGACATTCATACTGTCCAGTGACTTCAGGACGGCTGGGTGGGGTTCCTGTGTGTGAGAGTGTGGTCTGTAGCATGCTACAGACTGTACAGCAGTCTTGCCTACGGTTAGTTGCATATGGGTGGACTCCAATGCCTTCTGCATTGTCAGTTACCTGGACGTATGGGTGTCTGTGCTGAATATGGATACTCACCCTCCTTTTATGTTTTGTTCCAGGTTTTGGGGCCATAACGCATGATATGTGGTATAACCTGGTAGTGCTGGTGTGCTGTCAGGAGGCTTGCAGCAGGTTTCTGTCACTGCACAGACATCGATGTTCTCCATACTGGGGATGGCCTCGGGAGCATGCATATTGAGGTTTACACATCTGGCATTGGTCAACATTACCCTTATGTTTCTTTCCACTTATGTTTTGTAGGGTGGTGGGTTAGTCCTTTCAGCCTTGACTACGAAAGGCTCTATGGAGGTGGCAAAAGCCTTATCCAATATCCAGACGCCCAGGGGTAACAGGTGCAAGCCATCCCTGGAACAGCTGCATGGCTTGTCAAGCATGACATCCCAAGCAGACAGACTTTGGATCCCCTTGGAATGACACCAGTAATTGTGCCACTTGTTATAACTGATCATTCCGTGTTTGTACTGTGGCATCATTCTTGGTGAGGGTATGATGCTGCAAATGGTCAGTGTCATACCGGCCTGGACTACATAATCGGAGAGCTCATCTATGTCTCTTTTCATGTAGTCCGGGGAGGTACATCTCAGGTCATTCACACCAGCATGGACTATGACTGCATCATATTTCTACTTGCTTTGGGGTGACCTGCATACATTTGTTATGTGGCATATTGTAGCAGCCTACAGGCAGCTTACTGTACCCTTTCCCTTGTTCAGTCTGGTGTGCGGGACAGCAGCGTGTCTCACTATGGAGTCACCTATTACAACTGTATCAGGCATGTTGTTTCTCCTTCTGGCCTGTGACTGTTTGGCACACCAGCTTTGTGTGCTATGTGTTGCATGTGCTATGTTTGGAGGTTGTTTGATTGGGTGTCTGCTTTGGAGGCCTCTGTTGGTGTGGTGTGTTTGTTATTCGGGCCTCCGGGAATGTTTTTCTGTGTTTATGTCTTTGGTTTGCAGTTGTGATAGGTCTATGTGGGACTGGGTTTGTGGTGTGTGTGGTTACCTTCTCCTCCTGACTAGTTTTGGGAGTACTGAGTTGAGGGAGCTCAGCCTCCAGTTGGATAGATGGTTGCATCTCTCACATATATTTGTATTTCTTGGGGAGTTGGGGTTGTCTGTCTACTTGGGGCAGGTGTAACATTGCCTCAAGATTCACAGATTCAACTTGTTGTAGCTGGCCTTAGTGGATTGTATGTGTGGACATATTTTATTGCCATACTACTGATCAGTGATTACTTCTTTTTTTATGTTTGCTCTATCATGTAGTAGCTTCCTCATTCTCTTGCATGGTTTGGTTATGGCTGGTGTCCACCATGCCAGATGCCTGTGTGTATGGCATTGTGTCTTGTTTTAATTTAGGATTGCATAATCCAAGCATTCCTGGCAGTGTTCATGGAATGCCTGTATAATAGGTTCTGAGGTGTGGCCCATATTTTGCACCTGCACAGGACCTTTAATGGATTCCACATCAGTTTGGAGGAGTGCAAATTTTGCTTTACACATGTTTTCACTGTGGTTTTCTGGCCAGGGACTGTGGTCAGGATGTGTATATCCAGTGTGATTACTCTATGGTCTGGTCTTACCAGTGAGCAATACACTTCTCATCTTGCCATTCAGTACCCATGTTGCTGATTATCACATCCAGTATGCTTACCCCTCTTGTGGGAGTGGTACGTTGTTCCTGGGCATTTTGATTTATGGATTCTATGAACTTTTGTCCTACAGTGTTGGAGCTAGTATAATGCTCCCAGTCTATGTCTGGGTATTTTCAGTCACCCAATATAATGTGGTTTGGAGGACTTGATATATTCATGTGTTCCAACATAGGCCAGGTGCAGCTCCTCGTGTTTGGACGGTAGTCTGTAGCAGGCTATAAACTGGGGGGCAGTTTTAGCCACTGTTACTTGACCATGGCTAGTCCATGCTGCTTCTTGTTGTGGTACTAACATGGGGGTGTGGTTATCCTTGACAATTATTGCTAGTCACCCTCCTTTTGTAGCTTGTTCCATGTTTTGAGGCTGTACAGCACAGTATGAGGTGTAACCTGGTAGTGTTAGGGTGCTGTTGTGAGCCTTGACCCAGTTTTCTGTTACAGCACAGATATCAACATTCTCCATACTGGGTGAGTTTAGACTGCATGCATCTTGCTGTTTAGATGTCTGGCATTGGGTAGCATTACATCTAGGTTCTTATCCCTTCTGATACCTATGGAGGTAGGTTTGTGTTTTCAGCCTTACCTATTCAGGGCACACTGTGGGTAACAACAGCCTTTGCCAGTATCCATATGGCCTGCACTGATAGGTGCACGCCAGTCCTAGCAGGTGGCGCATCATGTCATGCTCAGCATGACATCCCAGGCTTGCACACATTGGATCCCCTTTGACTAACTGCAATACTTTCAGCCAATTATTGCACTTGATCATCTCATTGTCATATTGTGGCATGATGCTTGGTGAGGGTAGGATGTTAGTCACGGTCCTCAGGTGTGCATATAGTACATGGTGTTACATTACTTAACACATGGCATTCATGCCTCAGGTGGTGCTGCAGGGCTGCCTCTGTCGGATGCACATATTACACTCCCTGTACATGTTTGTGAGCAGGTCATGTCATTTTAGGCATCCCTGTTATTATTTGAGTGAGTCAGAGGGGGTATCATTCCCAGGGTTCCTACTGAGCTAGTGTATGTGCTATGCATTGCCTCTTTGCCAAGGCCAGGGCATACTGGGCACGCCTCCTTCTGCCTACTGGGGCAGGCTCAGGTTGTTCCTCCTCGAAGTCACGCTCTGCCTGTGATGGCCTTGGCAATGGTGGGGGGCTGTTTGGCCCAGCCCTATGCTGGTCCTGCTGCAGCTGTTTTCACAAGATTATATTATGTAGCATAGCATATACCATGACAATTTGGGTACATGTAGTTGGTGTGTACAGCAAGGCTCCACCAGATGTGTCCAGACACCAAACCGTGACTTGAGCAGCCCAAACACACGCTCTATTATATTACATGTTTGTGCGTGTGCCTCATCATGGCATTCCTGTTCAGGTGTGTGTGCGTTTCTGATGGGTGTCGTCAGCCATGGCTCCAGTGCATAACCTGCATCCCCCACTAGGTGTCCATGTGGGATGTCCCCATTGGCAAATGTCTGGTACAGCTGCGTCAAATGCCAGATGTGGGAATCATGGTAGCTCCCAGGGCAGCCAGCACACACATTCATTATTATGCCCTGGGCATCACACATGACCTGGCAGTTGATGGAGGGGAAGCCCTTGCGGTTAATGTAGTTCCTACACCGCTCACCGGCTGGTGCTTTAATGCATATGTGCGTGCAGTCTATTGCACCCACTACCTCAGGGTATTCCGCTATTTGCTGGAAGAGACGCATATTGCTGGCCAATACCTCACGGGCATTGGGGAAATATACATGATCACCGACATGTGCTGACATGGCATCCAGGAACTGGTGCAGTACCCTGGAGGCTGATGCCTGTGATATCCCCATCATATCACCAGTTGGTCTCTGGAAGGTACCTGTTGCTAGTATTCTTAGGCCAACACATATCTTGTTTTCTACTGGGATGGGTTCCCCTCTGTTGGTTCTGTGTGAGGCATGGCCTGCACAGCTCCACTATTTGCTACAGGAGGTCTCTGTCCACTCTATAGCGCTCTACTATCTCCAGCTCATATAACCCGTGGTAGGTGACCCTGGGCGTGTACACTCTTCTCCGTCTCCTCACTGTGGGTTGTCTGGCACCATTTGCATTGTCACCACCCTCAGCAAGTCGCCTATGTCTCATTATGACAGCTATGGCAGCCCCTAACATTTCTGCTCTGAGTTCAGCTTTTTCAGTTTTCACTTCTAATAGCTTACTCCTGTCTTGCAGTGTCTCTTGAGAGAAACATCTTGCACTGCTGTTTGCAGAGTTTAAAGTGTTGGGCTGAGCTACTATTCTGCCTGTCTAATTGCATGCTTCTAATTATTTTCACCTGCTAGCTCCAGCAGTATTCCCTGCTAGCTTCCTACTAATTCTGTTGCTTCCTTTTTCCTTTCTGTTTCCTCATGAGGGAGCAGCGTGCATA
Source organism: Protopterus annectens (assembly GCF_019279795.1). Lineage (NCBI taxonomy): Eukaryota > Metazoa > Chordata > Ceratodontiformes > Protopteridae > Protopterus > Protopterus annectens. The sequence continues at coordinate 1,070,522,213 of NC_056726.1, read as the reverse complement.
CTAGCAGAAACTTGCTCACAGTGGCTTACGCACACGCACACATGCTTACACGGTTCAGAATCTGCTTATTCGGGTTAAAACGCGCGCACACCCATGCAAACAGTGTTACAAGTCTGCCAACACGCTCCCACATGCTCAGTCTGCCTTACACGCGTGCACACTGTCTTACTCGCGCTTCATGGCACGCACACGTGCGCATGCACGCCCAGCAAGAAACTTTGGTGTAGGCAACAGTGTACACCTTCCATTTCTTGACTTTCCCATGCTTATGTTGTGTCACTCCTTTTTCCATGATATGTGTCTGACATCTGTCATGTAACTTTGACCTCCAATGAACTGCATTTCTTTCTGCCATTCCCCCCTGTGATGTCACCTATCTCCTACTCTGTTCCCCCCCTTATGTAACTCTTACACTACTCAGAATGTGCTCATTTGCTATGTGACAGTGGAATTTAGTATCCTAACACTCATTTGCATCAGATTGCCTACTAATGCTTAGTTACATCTCTTAGACTCAGCTCCCCCCCTTAGCAACCACTACACGGTGGCCATGTTGTTTTTGGTCTGCTGGTCCCTGCATTGTAAATCCATGTATTGCATAAAACCCACATGTGTGGGTTTTTAACCTTCATTTTTATGTTTTTATATAGCGCAGCTCGTTTGCGCGGGGCTGCGCTGAGTTTAAACACCGGCGATCGCCGAAAAAAAAAATTATTTATTTCTCATATTTGCATGGGGGTACCTTGCCAATGGCCACATATATGGCCGTAGGCATGCTGCCTGACACATATGCACCCTTTATTTGGAGCTGACATGGCTCCATTGTGTTTTTTGCAGAAACGTACTCAGTTGTCAACTGAGTACATTTCTGCAGCTAAAACGGCTCTTACACGGGCTGCTTTGTGCTTCCTGGATCGCTAACCAACCTCATTTGCATGCTATTTGGCTGCAAGTGAGGTGATTAGCTTATCCACGCCCACTTCGTGTAAGAGACGTTTTAGCTGGTCTCTTACACGGACTTTGGGCTGTTTGTTCCTGGATCGTGAAAGCTGCATGGATTCTTACACTACTCTTAGACTCCGTGCAAGCCTTCGTGAATCGTGCCCAATGTTTACACTGAGCAAGTAGTGGTTTGCTTTCTGTCAATATCAACTATGTGATCAATAGACTTTTTAATAGTAAATTTAGTTGTCGATTAATGTAGATTTAAGTAAATATTTGTCGACAATTATGCAGGTGACCAAATTTACATTACACATAATTAAATAATACATATTTATATATCTAGCAACACATATACATATCTATAACTATATCTATCTATATATCTGTCTATATCTATCTATCTATATATCTCTATTTCTATCTATCTATACCTAAAGTTCATTTCACCTAAAACTCATTTCACTTTCAAGTAGTACAATAAGGCAAGTCAAAGATATATGTCCTTTTCCCCACTGTAGTGAGACCCTGGAGTTAGTATATATATATATATATATATATATATATATATATATATATATATATATATATATATTAAGGTTGGGTGGGGGGCACACACACCCCCACATTGTGGGGTGTAGGTGGTGTAGGCCCCCACTAATTTTGGTTTCATGTTGCCTGGTTTTGCTTTACATTATTTGGTAAAAGACAACTAGGTGGGAGGCTACACCCCCCCACATCCCCCCTTAATATATATTCTAACACCAGGATCATACTACAGTGGGGAAAAGGACATATACCTTTCAATTGCATTAGAGTACTACTTGTCAGTGAAATGAGTTTTAGGTGAAATGAACTTTAGGTGATTTGGTCTCAGTGAAATGAGTTTAGATGAAATAGGTTTTAGGTGAAGTGACACATACCCATATATATATATATATATATATATATATATATATATATATATATACAGACATATATATATATATATATATATATATATATATATATATATATATATATATGGTTCCCCTTTATAATCTCGAAATACTGAAATTTCGAATTTCAGTATCTCAAAACCATAAAGGCGAACGACTCACAATCCCGAAAACCAAAAGCATGAACACACAATCAGAAACATACATACACCATACACCACACAGCACACACACCATTCTACCCACATCACACAAATTACACAATCCTACACTACATGTAAGCAGGGAGGAAAGCCCCCCTGCACCCCCCACTTATATATGCCAACTCCGAGATCGCACAAACAGAAAAAAAAACAAGCTCACACCCAGACATTCTAGAGTCCCCCACACAGACACACACACACACACACACACACACACACACACACACACACACACACACACACACACACACAAACACATACACACACACACACACACACACACACACACACACACACACACACACACACACACACACACACACACCCACACACACACAGTATGAGTGCATATATGTAACCTTGACTATGTGAATATGGGTAGAAAGAAACAAGTAGTGTTAACAGAAATTTCCTCCATAGGTCTGCCAGGTAAGAAAAGGTATAAATTAGCTGCAAGAAGGCTGTAATAATACACTGTGTACAAACATACCACTGCTCAACCCAAGACCATAGGTCGATGTAAAGTGAGGTAAAGAGTAATGATTAGAGCAATGATCATTAAAGTTGTGAGCAATTGAAGCTTATACAGTTGTTAATTGACATCTCTCTCTCTCTCCCCCACCCTATCTGCACCAATAATCTAAACATACAAATCAACGGGTATGTTTTTCATCAAGTTTACTGCTGGGGCATGTGTCCTATTGTTCTACAAACATTTAAACATTTGATTATTAATGTTCCCTGTTCAAATACTATCATTGGTGGCCTGTTGCTATCAATATAACCAGCATGCCATTATAATGCCAACTGTGGCTCCATATATGCATGTTTTCTGTTTTCTATGCAACTAATTCAGATCTGTTGTTTTGGGTTAAAGGGAACACCCATGCATGCTGTTATGACTAATCCTGGAATGTGTTGTTCATGACTAACATATGCTGTAAAACCTCAACACCATAGCACGTCTGGGAAGGCCGGACCCAGTGGATCCACCTGTCCCACCTCATCTGGCCATGGCACTGGGACCCAGCACATCTGGTACTGAACTGGGGACCTCCTTGTCCATTGGCCCTTCACCACCTTCAGGTGAAACCACCTCAGGGGATGGGGCCTATCCCCCCAGGACCGTGCGGTGACAGTACACTGTCACCTATAGTCAGGTCCGGGGAATGGTGCGTAGCAAGGTTCAAAAGGAGTTTGGAGATCAGCTACACCAGCTTGAGGGCCACGTGGGAAATCTTGAAGGTCAGCCTGCCTTTCTGCTAGCCTCCAGCACAGCCACCTTTGGGGCCATGAAGGTGCAGTGGTGACTGCCCATGGGTGGGGAACTCAGTCCCACTGTATCCATTTGGGGGCTCCTAGGTGTCCAATTCCCAACCAACCTCCCATGCAAGGTGTTTACCCCCCCACATGTGTCATATACTGCCCCTGTCTGCTGTTTTGTCTGTCTTGTCTGCCTTCCTATCCAACTTACCTCCCCAAATATACCTACTATCCCTTCCCAATATTTCATTCTCACCTTATTAAAAAAAACAGGGCAATCTGCCCCCCCCCCCAAAAAATGTCACCCCATACATAGTTGTCCATTTTTCACACATGTCCACTGGACACATGCAATCTGGTCTAATTGGCTTAACAACACATTACTGCTGTCCTTACCCCTCTCTCAGGGGGTTTGAGTGTCCAAATTCACCTCCAAATTCTGTACAAATGCACAGCTGTTGCTGTATCAGAAATGGACAGCTATAGACCTTCCCTACAGCCATTCTGCGCATCCAAGCTATCTCTCACATTGTTTTTCCCTCTTTGTGCCCCCATTTTCACCACTTTCCTATCACCCCTTTTTTCTTTTCTTTTAAAGAAATTAGCATGGGGATAAGTGGGAGTAAGTGGCAGTAAGCGAGTTTGTGTGATGCTAAGCGATGCCTAAACAGATTAAGCAGTTTCCCATTTAACCATGTGTTGGTATCGCTTACCATTGGCAAACCCACGCAAACCCTCTTACAACTGTTTAAAAGTGCCTTAATCATTCTGCATCCATCAGCCACTGTTCTGCCCAGCAACAAAATAATCAGCCTTGCCAATCCCACGACCCTGTACACCATAGTCAGTGCAATGTATCAACACACCATCTCAGCTGTAATAATGAATGCTGCTTTTTCAAATATATCATTCAGTACAGGTATAGAATAGTAGGGAACAAACACTGTGGAATCAGTCATGTTTAGTATATATAAATATACACATATAGATGTGTATTGTGATAGATAAATATGAAAAAGTATATACATCAGATATATGGAGCTATACATATAAAACAAATACATATAGACTATATACACACATATATATATATATATACTGCCAATCATTAGCGGACTGGATACTGCCAATCATTAGCGGACCGGAGTTCCGCTGTGGTGACCCCTAACCGGGAAAAACCGAAAGTCACAACAACAACAACATATATATATATATATATATATATATATATATATATATATATAGTTATACAAATATATGTATAGATATCAAAATGAACACACACACACACACACACACACACACACACACACACACACACACACACACACACACACACATATATATATAGATATCCTCATAACATGTAGTGGAGTCTTATCCAGCACCATACCTCCCCACCTCTTAGTGCAAGAATTCTGCACTTATAAATGTAGAATGTTGCTACAGTAACAGGATTTGTGTTAGCATACATGTCCAGAAGGATGTGAGTTCTGAAACTGAAATGTATGTCATCATTTACAGACAGAAATCCTGACATCATCACAGTGACATCATCACAGTGACATCACAGTGATTTACCACAGAAATTAAAATAATGATTCTGTGGAACAGAACATACAAGTGAGCGATAATCCTGGGCAGTCTGAGACAATCTGGGCAGTCGAGAGGTATGCTCAGGACCCCTTAGTGCAACAAATCTGGCCCAAGCCTGACAAAGGGGGTGGTAAAGCCATGAAACTGGGAACATATCCCAAATACTGGAGTAGATAAGGTGACACAGTTGATGCAGTAACACCCTCCTGTCTGTTGTAATATATATTGATTGGAATAGCCCAAGTCCAAAACAAAATTGCTCCACACTAGTTACTGACATAAATCTTCACATCATCCCACTGATGTATCAGACATACACAACATGGATGGGGGCCAGGCAACAACACATCTGATAAATATTGGGACATAACATCACAGTAGGGAAACTACACTGAGCTGCTGGGCATGTCACCAAGCACTGTCTAAACTACAGGCAGACTGACACAACACTAATGCACTTTTGCTATGGGGGAATACACATGTAATTCCAAATATATCAGGCACTACAGGGATGTAACAGCACTGCCCAACAGACACCAGTGTGAAAGTGCATACCCATAACCAATCTCACCACATTCAAAGTGACATACTGGTAAGCCACATGGACAGTAGAGTATATGGACTGTGTGAACAAAATCAGGAATGAAGTCACTATATAATGATATACTATACCTATCCACCTCTTACTGCATGACATCTGGACAAAGCCTGACATGCTTGGGAGACAGAGGCCCAAACACAGGGGCATTATTGACATATTGCTGTCATAAACTGAGAAAGTTGCTGGTGTAACAGGGTTGTTGTAACATATCTGTTCTGAGGGATATAACGTCAGAAACACACATGGATGTTACCATTTACTGACTGCAATCCTCAGAGTATGTTACTGAATTTCCATGGCTAAAAATGTGTGAGTAACACATCAAATATGAGTCCAAATGCTGGCCAGTCTGTGGATAGCCCTACAGTTGAGAGTTATGTCAACCACATAACACTATCAGACTTAAATTCACATAGAGCAGCCATATCCACACAAACCCTGTCTGACTAGCATTACTTCAACTGTATAACAGCAATACTTGCATTCTGTCCCTATGTTTGGAACATTCTCCCCCAGTTTGTTGGGCTGTCTCCACAGTGTTTGTTGTAAGAGGTATTTCCAACTTCCCTCTGTGATGCTGTTTCTCCCACACCTCCATGAAGTCCGCCAAACAGGCAAGGAAAAGGGGCAATGTCCACATGAAGTAGTAAGTTATAGGAGTGTGCTTCCATGCTATTGAGTATGGGAATGATACCACAGCTGTTCTACATGCAATTAGAAAGTGGGGGACTCCAACTGGTGCACAGGTCATCAGCTGATGAGCATTACCTGCAAAAGGCAAGTTACTGCCTATACAAAACAGATATATATCCTACATCTGTCTCAGAGAGACAGAGAGACAGAGGCAAACAGACACACACACACACACACACACACACACACACACACACACACACACACACACACACACACACACACACACACTGAAACTAATGTATTATACCAACTGAACATAGGTATGTCAAACAATTAAGCATGGAATGGAAGGGGGTATGTAAATGAGGAGAATAGGATGTCCAAACAATATTAAGCCTCAATGACACAGGTTGTACTGATATATTGCTGAGCAGAACCTATGGCCATAGCATTTGCGTCTGTCTGCAGTGACATAGAACACAGCTCAGCGTCCTGACTCACCCCAGGAAAGAATGGCTCACATATGCCACTACTAGAGTGCGTGTTGCACATTACTGACTGTGACTTTGCTAGGCCAGCTACTGGGATGTCGCAGATATCCATATGTTACTTGTCAATACAAATACAATATACATGTTTGTCTCAGACATGTGATGGACCTATACAGCGTATTTGCATACTGAAATACTGTTGTAGCTGTGTGTGCTGAATTGCATGTGATATTCTGAGCACATACCATTCAACTGTCCAGTGTTATGCACACTGACCATATGTGTGCCTCATATTTGGTAATTATGTCATCAAGAGTTGTGTTATGGAGGGGGCGGAGCCTAATGCCTAACTGATAGCAGCAAGTTTTTGAGCTCCTTATATTTATACTAGAAATAACAGGAAAATCTTATTATTACTAAGTAATTTTTGATAAATCTTATATGTGAAACTATTAACAATAGAATTACCAACTTTGGAGAAGAAATTCCGAAATTTTCCTGTCAAAAAAACCTGAAGACTAACTAAGCTGTCTAGTAATGAGTAACTCTAAGAATTCTCACTCAGACTCTTCTCTGAAGAAAGAAATCCAACTGATATCAACTACTCTTCAAGACTTATCTCTGAAGATGGACAGGTTTACTGAAAACCTAGAAAACCTTAAAGATAGTTGCCAAAAACAAACTGAAGTCTTTAAGGAAATTCTGCAGCAACAACAATTAAAAATAACTGACATTGAGTCATCTCTAAATGATATTGATGGAAGGCTAAAAGAAGAAGAGCTTCATAGTGAATTTCTATTACAACAGAATACTTGGCTAATAAACAAAATAGATGATATGGAGAATAGGAAAGAAGAACAAACATAAGAATTTTTGGAGTCCCGGAGAAGACCGAGGGGGAAGACATCATTTCATTCTTGAATTCATGGCTACCTGAAATCTTAGGGCTGAAAGAAGGCTTGTCTTATGGAATCGAAAGAGCACACAGAGCCATCGGAAAACCACTTTCTGCCTCAACTAAATCTTTTCCAAGATCTATAGTGGTTAAATTTCTGTCATTTATGGACAAAGAACTGATATTGAGAACTGCATGGAGAAAAAGCCCAGTCATTTACAAGCTATCCCAAATAAGATTTGATAATGACTATTCGCCAAGACTCTTGGAACTAAGAAAGAAAACATGGCCCTTAGTGAAATTCTTAAAACAAAACAAAATAAAGGCACAGCTTGCATATCCTGCCAAAATTAGAATTCAGCATAGTAATGACATGAGATCATTCAACACCATTGAAGAAGCCACTTCCTTCATTAAAAACAACAATATAATCCTACTACCAGATGAAATGGACTGGTCAAATTCAACCTCCTTAAAGAGAACCTCGGGAAAAAACACTTGGACTGATGTGAGAAAAAAAAAACAAAAAACTGATGTTAAGAACATTGATGAATCAATTTCTCTCAAAGCATTAACTAAGGTATGATTCTTATACATAGCCTTAATTTCATTACACTTCAGTCACATAATTAGTTTTCTCTTTATTTAGGAAGCATCATAATCTGCATGTTAACATATTAATATGGTAGTGGTTTGATAGAATCTTCAGATGCTAGAGTTGTGCGTTTTTTTTTTCTGTTCCAGCTTTCTTTAGTTAAACTCTCACAAGAGTATTAGCATTTAAATGAAAGGCCACTATTATTATAAAGTTATTAACATATTGATTAATAGTTACTGTGCAAAATTTTATTAAATTAAATCCAATTCTTTATAGTCTGTCTAAAAAAAAGGGCATTCCTTGAATATTTCTTCAGGAATATGTGAGAGCGTTGTATAGAGTAAGAAGGAAGTGAATAGTAATGAAGAGGGGAAAAAAAGAAAAAAGGCAGAAAATCGCCCTCTAGCGTTTTAACATTCTAATTGACAGTTGGAGACTATTATTGCTTCATAGTATACCCTCGAGCTTTCTAGTCAGTTTTGTCACCTCATATCTTCACTAATATAGCCCAACATTCCATTATAAGTTAAGAAACATGTCTATAAGCTGAGGCTTGTAGAACACTGCATTAGTTTTATGAGTGGTGCTTGGCACTTTTGCAGAGTCTTTTTTGTCAGTTAGAACATTCAATGAAAATACTAACTGTGACCTGACTTCTTAGCCCCTTTATGTTTTAATCTGTTCTCCAGAAGCTGAGTAGTTCAAGAATTGAGTAGATTTTAGCAAAAGTACGAACAGGTAAATGTATAACATATAAAGAAAAAGTATGCTACACATGTTTAAAATAAAGGGAAGAAAAAAAAATATATATATATATATATATATATATATATATATATAAATAAGTTGAATAAAAAACAAGAAAACTCACTGAAAACACAAACGGAACACCACTGCAGCCAGAACGATGTAAAAGAAAAGAAACGCAATTTATTTAAAGACCAAAACAGCGTTTTCGCTTCCAGAAAGCCAGAAGCTTCATCAGCAGTTGAAAGGATTAAAACCTAATGCATTTAAAACAAAGTAACTGGCGCTTGTTGACGACATCACCACAAGCACCACAAAGTTGCTTAAATAGGTGACCCGATGCAGTAGTACATTTAGTTGCTCTTGTCTATTGATATTCACTATATATAGCTTTTTAGCTTCACTCTTCATTATAGAATGTTTTCATTTTTTTATATAAGTTTTACAGGGCATACTATGTATTTGTATTTACCCGCTCTCCTTGTTATTGTTGCCCTTTAAGTTTCATCGTTGCCCCTTTAAGCAACTTTGTGGCGCTTGTGGTGATGTCGTCAACAAGCGCCAGTTACTTTGTTTTAAATGCATTAGGTTTTAATCCTTTCAACTGCTGATGAAGCTTCTGGCTTTCTGGAAGCGAAAACGCTGTTTTGGTCTTTAAATAAATTGTGTTTCTTTTCTTTTACATCGTTCTGGCTGCAGTGGTGTTCCATTTGTATATATATAAATAAATAAATAAAAAAGCCCATTTAGTTACTTTCTTCTTGTCAAGAAATACCAATAGTGTGGCAGTGTAGTTAACTAATGCAAGCAAATACATAAATTCAGTTTTCAACTGCGTTATGTCTGTTAAAAGTGAGATAAAATCCCAACTAATCATTGTAGTGGAGCTGCCAGATTGTATCCATGATTAGTTACTGACTGTAGCTCAGGGTTTGATTTTGATAGCTCCCATTTTCTTACTGTGTAACTCTGAACTTCTTATTTAGACTGCGTTTGGGTCATCCATGTAAAAGGGCATTTTAGGTCAGGTAAGCTTACCCACTTATCAATTAAAAAATGCCTATAAATGCAGTACCTGGCAGGAATGATACATGCATACTTCTGAATATTCCGCTTTTAGATGCCTACAAGCATCCGAATGCAGTAATGAACAGTTGGTAGTATATCACCTCTTTACCTGTTTTTTTTTTGTCTCTCATATAGGTAATTTAATTTCCTTTACAGCTTAATAATCTAGATCAAGCTAATTGATGAGAGTTTTTTCAGTTTTGGCAGTTAGTGCTAATTTTAGCAATGACTGAATTTGCTTTGTTTGTAACCTATACTGCAAGTATTTAGTAAATAGTGTTAATATTGTGAGCTGTATAATGGACTAGCATTAACCTGCAGCAATGTGGAACTGACTTTGTTATTTGGTATTTTGGCGAAATTTCACCTACACGGACCTTAAAATTGAATTAGTAAAACACCAATAATATAAAATAAAGCTATAATCAAAACATCCTGCAATTGGGAAACATGTCTATTTACGTAACAATATTTGATGTGTGCATTCTTTGCAGTTATAAGTGCAGTGCTAACTTCTATGTATAAATTGTATTATTTTTGAAGATAAGCACAATTTGCTGTATTTACCCTTCACCTTAACAGTTAATGGGTACACCACTATGCCATAAATGCTCACGGTGATTCCTAATGATACAGTAATATCAAAGGTTTTTTTTTTTTTTTTTTTTTTTCACTTTTATGTCACAGATGGGGAAAAAACAGGAAAGGAAATATGGTAGGGTCAAATGTAATTTATGTGCACACTATACATTTTTTGGGAGACTCTATGACACATCCATGAGCTGCTCATAAAGTTTTAGAGAAATGTTTACATAAACAGTACACTATGTATGTATTTGGGTCTCTCCTCATTTGTTGAACTTGTGTTTTGTTGGGTGTTAGTTGGTTGAGATTGACTTCTTGAAAGTATGAGATTTGGTTTTCATTTATTGGAAACAGTAACAGTGTTATGTATGGTGTGGGATGGTAATGTGCAAGTCTATAGTAATAACATACCTCCTCACACCATACCTGATAGAAGTGTTAGCAGAACTTATACTAGGTATAGTAATAAGCAGGATATAGTCAACCACTACACAGCATTTTAGATTTAACGGCACTTCAGTAATGATCAGTAAATCTATGCTTGTCTCACTGCAAGGCAATATTGGAGTTGCTATATATAATTACTTTAGTTTTATACAAATTACTAGAGAATATTAGTAGCTTTAAAATAGTAGGTTTATTAGTGTTTAGTTATTTAACGGGTTTAGGGGTTGAGGTGCTTTTACCCTCAGCGTAGTGTTCTTGACTGTTTTGACATTGGATTGGACATGGGTTTGGTGAATGAGGTGAGGCCCATGTATTCATGTATTTATGTATTCATGGATTCTTTGTGACATGCACATGTTATTTCAAATCATTAACTGTATTAAGATGTGTTACAACAAGTATTGAACAATCTTGAGTCCTGTTACTGAATATTTAACAACCCCAAGTCTGAAATGCTGTGTACTCCCATCACACTCCTAAGAAACTTCATAAATAATATAGTTAAATGATATAGGTACTCTTCACTAATTGCTGTAAGATTTAGAGATAAGAATTAAGAATATTCATTCACAATATTCACGCATCCTTTGATGGGCCACTTAATCTACTAATAAGGTTAATAAGGTCAGTAAATAGGCATATCCCAGCAGTAACAAGGTACAAACCCTTTCAAGAGTGCTCACACAAATTCTCAATTATATTGCACACATTTTTAGGTAACCCATTAAGATTATTTAATATTTATGTGTATTTATATGTGAAAATGTTTTGGTGTAGATATAGGAGTATATTTATACATGTGTACACAGAGAGGCTATATAGAATTTACTTAGAATAGTAATTAAGGAAGAATTAAAAAAGAGGACTAGTCCCTATAAGATAGTAATACTATCTGTCACACTAATAACCTGTTTTAAATGTGAAGTTCAACAAAATAAATGCAAATATAATCTAAATGTATATATTATTATGCATTTTATCTCTGTTAAGAGAAGGTCAACTGACATACTTCATGTAACATAACCATATTTATAGAGGGTAGATAAGCTGAAATATTTACTTCAGCTGTAATAGACATCTACTTAGAACATTCATTAAAAAAGTAACATTAACTCTAGTATAAGTACAAACTTCTAGTAAAAGATTAATTACTTTATTGAGTTGATTTAGCAAGGAACATAGTACTAATGCATGATACACTCTTTCATCAAATATTAATATGTTAAGATATCTTCAGGATCCAATTAATGGAGCTCAACTTTGAATATCCTTTTCCATGCGATTGTCGACGTTGAGGGAAAATCTGTTTGATCTTATCAGATCAATCAGATTAGAAGTGCTGTGCACTTCATGTTTGTGGAACTATGTAGTAAAGTTATTTTTCAGTCAAATAAAGTATGTTGTTACAATATTTTTCACTTTTTATTTTTTTCAGTGGCCCAAACTGAAACATTTGTTAAACTATCAAAGAAACAGGTTTGTTCATTTCAGTGTTCTTCTCAGAGGAAAGAGGGGAAAATTAACATATATGTTTTCACAGGTCCTCATAAATATTAGTTCTTTACCAATGTATTCTTTTAAAATTATAATATAATATCCTATAGAAATGACATACATAACATTGTTGTCTTTAAATGTCAATGGCTTAAATAATACTATAAAAAGATCAAATTTACTACGATATCTAAAATTACAGAGAGCGCAAGTTATATTTCTACAGGAATCCCACTTTAAAACTGATGACAACTTCACCTGGATACCTAATAACTACTTAATTCTCTCTCACTCCTCATATAAAAATAAAACTAGGGGAGCTTTAATTTTATGGAAGAAAAGTGTAACTAACCCACAAATTATTTACAACTATGAGGATAAAGAAGGGTTACTTTCAATTGTAATAATAAAATTTCAGAATAGAATTTGGACACTGGTAAATGTGTATTGGATTCCTGGAATAGGACTATCTACAGTTAAAAAGCAGATAGAGCTAATTAATAGGGTAAATAAAGGTATTCTAATAGTAGGAGGAGACTTTAACTGTATTCTAGATAGTTCTGAGACAACCAACAAGAGGAACCTACGTCTCTCTTCCACAGGTAAATACCTTAAGAAATGGACAGAAAACTTAAAATTAATTGATACATTTAGTTTCAAAGAATCTAACTCATTATTATACTCACATAGTGATTATCGTTTTAAAACTAAAACAAGAATAGATAATTTTTTTATATCCCCAGACTTAAATAGGAAGATAATAAAATTTTCTATCATCCCATGCCCACTCTCTGATCATAATGCCCTAATCCTTAAATTACAAATAGATTTTAAAAGACTAAATTTTGCCTCAAGAATACCAACTTACATTACTAAATTAAAACAATTTAAACCATGGCTAGACTCAGAAATTCAATATTTTTTAGAAATAAATTCTACTGATGATCTAAAGAATATAATAATATGGGACACTCTAAAGGCCTTCTTATATGGTAGGATCATATCTTGGTTTAAAAACAAAACAAAAGAATGGGAATCAGAATTGCACAGTATCCAAAAACAAATAACAGAAATTAATACAAATACTTCTGACGTAAAGAATTCCCAGGTAATAAAAAAAGAAATTGAAGATTTAAATAAAAAATATAATGAAATTTTAACTCATAAGACTAATTTGGCTTTGGAAAAACTAAAATTTAGTTCACTCTCAACATCTCCAAAACACTTACATAACTTAGCAATGAGAATAAAGAAGCAAAATATAGAAAACAATATTACAGATATTATACATGAAGGAAAAGGTAATAAAAAAGTATCAGACATAAATGATATCCTAGAAGCTATTAAATTTCATTATACTAATCATTTTGGAAACAATAAAGACAATACTATTTTAATAGAGTCAAAAATTAGCAATCCTATAATAAACAGATTACCTGAAAAATTAAAAATTGATATTGAAAAACGCATTTCCCTCAAGGAAATAAATGACAAAATTAAGGAGAGTAAAAATAATAAAGCCCCAGGAATAGATGGAATAATAATGGAATTATACAAGATATTCCCAAATTCTGCAATTTCTTTACTTCATAAGTCTCTAAATGAAATTCAAGCTCAAAACATAATTCCACCTTCCTGGCGATATTCATTAATTACTCCAATAAAAAAGAGAACAAGGACCCCTCCCATTGTAGCTCTTATAGACCGATTTCTCTACTTAATAACGATTACAAATTGTTTATGTCTATATTAGTCAATAGAATTAAAAAATCCTTGACTCAAATCATAAATGAGGACCAAACAGGCTTCATCTATGGCAGACATGCTTACGACAATATACAAAGAATCCTAACCATTATTGAAATATTAAATAGAGATAATATAGAGGCTCTCATAATCATGCTAGATATAGAAAAAGCATTTGATTCAGTGAATTGGGACTACTTATTTAGAATTCTAGAACTTTTTGAGTTTCCCCTAAATTTTATTAATATGATAAAGAATATATATAAAGATAATTTGGCCTATGTAAAATTAGGTCCATTTACATCAGAAGCTTTCAAAATAACTAAAGGCACTAAACAAGGTTGTCCTATGTCTCCCATTCTTTTTGCCTTATCAATAGAGCTATTTGCAATTACAATACACAGTGACTCAAAAATTGAAGGCTTAAGTATTCATAATAAATTTAACTCCAAGGTTATGTTGTTTGCCGATGATATACTACTAACTTTATCACCAAATAATGAATCTCTTCATGAACTAGAAATGCAAGTGGAAATTTTTTTTCTAAATTCTGGCCTTTGTTTTAATAAATCTAAATCAAAACATATTTTATTTAACAGAAAGGGGGACCTTCACTTGAGTAGATATCATATACTTGGAGAAAAAGTCTCTACTTTAGAATATCTAGGAATTATTATATCTGATAAAATAGATACTACTCTGACACTAAACCATAATAAAATTTTAAACTCAATAAGAACACATACAGAAAATTGGAATAAATTGATTCTAAAATTTGAGGACAGATTGCAGCTAATAAAAATGATTCTTCTACCACAGATAAATTATATAGCACTAGCAATACCTATAATTCCAAATAAAAAAATTCTGAAAGAAATTAGCAAAAGCCTATTATGTTTTCTTTGGTATCCAAAAAGGAATAGAATTGCTTTTTCTCATCATATTAGACCATGGGAATTAGGGGGAATTAATTTTCCAGATATAGAGACGTATATCAAAGCCTCCATTTTTAAACTAGTTTTAAACTGGGTAAATCCAAATTTCTCTTCTGCTTGGAAATCTCTGCATATGATTATTTTTTTAAACGAAAACAAAAGAATAAATAATACATCACACTATATTCACAAAAATAGATTTTGGCATATATTATGCATTAATCTTCAAAATAACATAACAAAACCTACTAATCTATCATATTTAAATAATATTTATAATTTATTCAGATCCTTTATAAACTCAAATCCCGACATAAAAGTATGGTTTGAACTGTTATTACCATTTAATACATCAAAGAAATTTAAAAAGAAAATTCATGATAACACCCTCATTAATTGGGAATCTAATAATCTCATATGTTGGGCCCAATGCATAAATAATCTTAAAACATTAACTAGTCAACAAGTTACAAATGAATTTAATATAATAAATGTAGACAGAGTAAGTCTCCAGAAAATTTTACTCTACTCTAAAAATTTATGCAAAATTATTAATGATTCGTCCTTCAAGTCTAAGCCAAAACTTATAAACTATATTCAAGAACTGATTTATGATAACCATAACTGGCCAAATTCAACATCTAAACTATACAAGATTTTAATAGTCTACAAGGCTAAAATAGATCAAAGCACTTGGAATTTTATATCTAGAGGTTTATCAACAAATATGTCAAATGATTGTAAAAATAATCTTCTATACTCCATTAAACTAACTTCTAATACACAAACATGGCGAATCTTCACCTGGAAATTTTTGCATAGAGCCTTTTATACTCCAAATAAAATAGCTAAATTCAACTCAAATCAAAATGTTATTTGTTGGAGATGCTCTTTAAGCTGTGAAGCGGATTGGTCTCATATATTTTATGATTGTATTAAAACGTTTTGGGAGAAAATTGGCAATTTTCTTCAAGCTATTTATAATGATACATTTGTTTTAACAAAGTCTTTAATTTTTTTGAATATAGATGAATTAGTAGTTATGAATAAAAGAGATCAATATCTTTTATGTACTATTCTGGCGGTTGCCAGAAAGTGTATCACAAGGAAATGGAAATCTGCAACTCCTCCGTGTTTTGAAGACTTTATATTTCTACTTAAGGAGACTGCACAAAAGGAGATAAAAGTCAAGGAAGAAAGAATGTTCCCCAGAAAATGGTCAGACAACCCCTGGAATAAAATACTTACACTCATAGAAGAAATGCAACTAGACACAATCTCCATCATATGAGTTCAAAGAGATATAGACTTTTGTGGACTTTTTTTTTTTTCTCTTCTTCTTCTCTGGATTTTTTATTATTTATTATTGTACTGTTTCTCCTTTGGGTTACTTGTAAATATTGTAAATAATGTTTTTGTTCCTTTTACTATTATTGAATTGTAATCTAATTTTACTGGTTTTGTATTTCTTCTCAAAAAATAAAATAAAAATTTGTTGAGTAAAAAAAAGAGTTGTGTTATGTCTGGCAAATAATTGAAAACGTGTGAACACTGACATTACATCACCTTCTCTTTCTTTTGGCTGTTCCTGTTAGGGATTGCCACAGCAGATCACCTGTCTCCATGTCTTCCAGTCCTCTGCATCTTGGTCTGTCACACCAACCACCTGCATGTCTGCTATCACCACATACATGCACCTTATTTCAGGCCTTCCTCTTTTACTCTTACCTGGCAGCCTCATCCTTTCCCAGATATACTCAGCATACCTCCTCATCACATGTCCAAACCAACATAATCCTGCCACTCTCTGAATTTGTCCCCAAGCTGTCCAACCTGGGCTGAACCCCTAACATACATATTCCTAATGCTGTCCAACCTTGTCACACCCAGTGCAAATTTTAACATCATTAACTCTGCTATGTCCAGCTCTGACTAGTGCTGTTTTTTCAATGCCAATGTCTCCAACCCATATAACATAGCTGGTGTCACTACCCTCTTGTGGACCTTCCTATCACTCTTAATGGTACTTGTCTGTCACAAATCACTCCTGACACTTTTCTCCCCCACCCACATCCTGCCTGTACTCTCATCTTCACCTCTCCCCCACACTCACCATTACTCTGAACTGCTGTTCCCAAGTATTTACACCTATCCATCTTTGCAAACTGTACTCCCTGCATCCTCACCATTTCTCTAGCCTCCCTCCCATTCACACACCTATTGTCTGTCTTAGTCCTGCTTACCATCATTCCTCCCCTCTTTAGAGCATACCTCCACCTCTCCAGGGTCTCTTAACCTGTTCCCTACTCTCACTACAGACCATAATGTCATCTGCAAACAGTACAGTCTACTGGGACTCCTGTCTGATCATGTATGTCAAACTGTCCATCCCCACTGCAGAAAAGAAAGGGCTCATTGCTGATTCCTGATGTACTCCCACCTCCACCTTAAACACACCTGTCACTCCCAAAGCAGAACTCACCAATATCATACTGGCCTTGTACATATCCTATAGCATTCTTATGGATTCCTCCACCATTCCTGACCTCCTCATAAAATACAACTCATCTCTAGGCATCCTGTCATATGCTGTCTCTAAGTCCACAAAGACACAAGGCAGCTGCTTCCAACTTTCTCTGTATATCTCCATCAACACTCTCAGAGCAAACATCACATCTATACTGCTCTTTCCTGGTGTGAAACCATACTGCTGATCAGTGATACTCACCTCCCTTTTTAACCTAGCTTCCACCACCTTTTAAAATTACCTCATGCTGTGACTGATCAATGTTATCCTTCTGTAGTTTCTACAGCTCTGCATACCACCCTTATTCTCATAATCAGTACCCAAATACATTTTATTCACTCCTCACGCATCCTCTCACTTTCCAAGATTACAGTAAACAATCCGGTTAAAAAGACCACTGCCATTTGTCCTAAACACGTCCATGCTTCCACAGGTATGTCATCTGGAACAATAGCCTGACCATTCTTAAACCTCTTCATAACTGTCCTTACTTCCCCCTTGATAATCTGTTGCGCATCCTGATTCACCATACCCACATCATCCAACCTTCTCACTCTCTCATTCTTTTCATTCAGCAGCCCATCAAAGTACTGTTTCCACCTGCTCGACACACTCTCCTTGCTAGTGAGTTCACTTCCACCATTATCCTTTATCAGCCTTATCTGCTGCACATCCTTCCTAGCTACATGCCTTTGTCAAGTCAATTGGTACAGGTCCTATCCTCCATCCCTGGTGTCCAACCTTACATGCAACCCTTCATATGCCCCATCTGCAGCCTTTGCCACCAGTCTCTTTGCCATGCACCCCATCTCTCTATATACCTGCCTACGTTCTGCATCTGTCTGACAATCCCACTTCTCCTTGGCCAACCTCTTTCTCTGTATACTCCCCTGTACTTCCTCATGCCACCACCAGGTCTCCTTGTCCTCCTTCCTCTGTACAGATGTCACACCAAGCCCCATTCTACTCATCTCCCTTGCTAGCTTGGATGTAGTTACCCAGATATTTGCTAATTCTTCACTGCCACCCACTGCATACCTTAACTCTTCCCTGAACTCAGCCTCACAATCACCCTTTCTCAGTAGCCACCATTTGATCCATGGTGCTGCCCTCACACTCCTCCCTCTCTTCTTGATCACCAACGTCATCCCACAGACCAACATTCCATACTGCCTAACTACACTTTCCCCTGTAACCACTTTACAGTTAGCGATCCCCTTCAAACAGACCCACCTGCATAGGAGATAATCCACCTATGTACATCTTCCTCCACTCTTGTATGTCACCCTATGCCCCTTGGTCTTGTAAAACTATGTATTCACCACAGCCATGTCCAACCTCCTTTGCAAACTGCACCACCATCTCTCCTTCTGCATTCCTTTCCTTAACACCATACCTACCCATCACTTCTGCATCCCCTCTGTCCCCTTTACCAACATGCCCATTGAAATCTGCTCCAATCACCACTCTCTCACCCTTGGGTACAGTCATCACCACTTCATCCAACCACACCAAAGTACGTCTGTCTCATTCGTCACACACACAATTAGCAGAGCATATGCTCTAATAACTGTCATCACTACACCATCAATTCCCAGCCTCCTAAACATCACTCTACCTGACATTCTTATCACCCCACTAACATTCTTGGCATAATGTTCCTTCAGGGTGAGCCCTACACCAGTTCCCCTCCCATACACACCATGATAGAACTATTTGTACCCAACTCCAATACACACAGCTGTATATCCCTTCCATCTGGTCTCTGGCACATACACTATATCTACCTTTTCTCTGTCCATCAGCTAGCTCTGCCCCAATACCAGTCATACTCACAACATTAACAATTCCTACCCTCATTACCACACTTCTAGCCTTTCTCCTCTCTGAATGCCATATGAGCATCAGAAATCCTCCAAGGTATGTCTGTGAATGCAAAGGCTACTGCACTATCAAATGACGTATGTGTGTTACAGCAATATGAAGAAAGAGTCAGTAATTTTGGCTCATAGCCCACAATGTATGTGCAGTGTCCTCCAGACCTCCTTCCCTAACAGGTTGACATGATAGACGGAGCAGCAAGACTGTAATTACAGTGTGGCATACTGACATAGAACAGAAATGTATAGCAGGTACTACCTGTGCATATGTACGTATGGGGAGGTGTACCTGGCTGCTTTATAACAACTGATGGGATGCAAAACTTCAGGTAAATAAGCTGTTGTGGCATTGCCCTGACACAGACATGGGTAGTATAATAAGCTTGACTATCACGTTGACATTGTAGAGATGGCCAACTGTGTTCTGACCTTGTGTACATGCCTACTACAAACAGATATATGACCACTCACATAGCTGTATGGCCTCAGCAATACCTTACTTATAAACCTATCTCCACCAAAGTAGAGTAATCCCCTTTGCTGGACAGCAGCAATGCACAAAGCACATAATGTGATGCTATATATACTTATAAACAAAGACATTGGAAACCTTCAAACACTGGACCCCACGCAGTTTGGGTTCGTGAAGGACCAATCGTGTCTCCTGAACCTGATTGACTTCTTCTAATCAGTCTCCAGAGCTATAGACAAGGGTAAGGTGGTCCACACAGCCTATCTGGACCTTGCAAAGGCCTTCAACACCATCCCCCTCACTCTGGAATCATAGATAAACTTACTAAGCTGGGCATTAATCCCTACGTCACTCGACGGGTTGCCAGCTGGCTTACTGACAGAACCCACACTGTAAAAGTAGCTGACTCCAAATCCATCTCCAGACAAGTGACAAGTGGAGTACCTCAGGGTTCAGTCCTGGGACAGCTCTTGTTTGGCATCTACTTCTCTAAAGTACAGGCCAACACTAAGGGACTCTGGCTAACAAAGTTCACAGATGACAGCAAACTGGGAGCCATTATTGAATCCCCAAATTATGTGGATATTCTACAAAAGGGCCTTACAGAAACAGATGCTTTGTGCCAGAGCCATGGGCTCAATCTCATTGCCAAGAAATGTATAGTTATACCCTTTGGGAAAAAACATGTACCCATGAATTACCACATAGGTGGCAGTGCACTAAACACCAAAAGTGTGATAAGAGACTTAGGGACACAGGTGGACAGTGGTCTCACCTTCGATAACCACATCGCCACAACAGTCAGGAAATTCTTCTATGTGGCACACGTCTTCACTAAGGGCTTTTCATCCAGAAAAAAGGAGGTCATTGTCCCACTATACTCATCCCTCATTAGCCCCATTATAGAATACAATACCCCATTTTGTATGTACCTCTCAAGACATCTGCAACAACTGGAAAGGCTGCAGAAATACCTCACTAAAAGAATCACAGGTCTAAAGCAGATGCCCTATGCTGACTGTCTAAAAATAACTCCACCTATACTCTGTCACATATCGTCTACTCAGAGGCGATCTCTGCTTAACATACAAGGCCATGTCAAACCCAGGGCTGTTGGACATGCTGCACTTAAAGAAATCCCAATCCCTCAGAGACACACCCTCCAGGGATCTAAACCTTGTCATCACAATGAACAAAACATGCTGAAGGGATAGGTTCCTGACCCAGAATCTTCCCAGACTCTGGACTAGACTGCCCATACATGTCAAGCAGAGCACCTCTTTGGCCTCTTCAAAAGGAACCTTGATGATTGGATGGGAGATAGGAAATTCACCCTGGGGATCGCATCAGTTGCCCTGCTAGACAAGGCTTCAGGGAAGTAAATACTGTGGGAAGAAATAGCCAGGGAATTGTTATGGCTAGGCTTGTAGAGGCCCTGGGGCCAATAGCCTAGTACCAACCTATGAACCTATGAGCCTATATTGGCTGTACAGGGCAAAGTAGGAACAGGCGCCAACTGGGCAGCATGTCAACTTTGTCTGAACGAGCATATTAGGTCACAGGTGGATTACTGTAAGGCTAACTATGAGTACAAATTAGACACATCGACTAAAGGCAGTCACAAGGCCATCTTCACATATATCTGCAGTCTCAGAGGTAACAACCCAACCTACCCTGTAATGCTGGTCAATCACAGCACATACACACACACAATAGCTACAGTCAACCTGCTGCAGACAGGTTTAGGGCAAACATCATCCCCCTGGCTCACCATCAGTATAGGTGGATATGTACAGCACATGCACCCCTCCCCTCTTCATCATGGATCAGGTACAAACTGCCTAATCAAGGTTAACAAAAGCAAGTCCCCTTGAGGCCTGATAACATTACTGTCTGCATCCATCATGAAGCCAGGCATATGATTCCAGCCACATTACACACTGCATGCAAGCAAAGCCCGAGCACCATTGACATCCTATCTCCAAGAAACACGATCACTGTCATCCCTCTACACAAACGTGAATGATGAATGGTGGTTTATGCAATGTACTGGCCTTCATTGGAGGAAACATGAGACATCAGGACCAGGAGTACAATGCTTGTTCATACAGTGCTGCCAGTTACAGGGGTATGATGTGTTTGTAAATGGTTGCTAATAGTACATATTCATATGCTGGCTCTGTAAAGAACTCTGGGCAATGTCTGAGGTCCTTTGATGTGTTTCCCTGTTTATGTCTTCCAGGTGCAATGCAGCTGCAACCGCCTTACACCACTACAGAGACAGCAGCCATCACAGAAACTGTAATCTCAAACGATGCCATCCTTTCTGGCCATAGTCAGCAAAATCTGCGGGAGCAGACTGCCCTGTGGGATGAGATCATCCACAGAGGGAACATATTGGGTCACCATGGATGCACATATGATCAAGTCAGGCACAGAGAAACTGACCTGATACACCGTGCCTGGCAAAGGTCTGCAGCTGTAGTGAGGAACCATACTGCTACCAGTGGGGCACAGCCACACAGGTCCCACTTACGGTGACAGATGAGCTCCTTGTCAACCTTGGGATAGCCCCTACACAACCTGAAACACAGAAAACAGCAGTCGTGGAGGTGGTGACACCCAGGCAACAGGTGAGGAGCATCCAGGTATGGCCAAAGTGCACATCAATGTAATAAGGTAGCATTTAAACTGTCTTCTATAGAGTCTCTAGATGCATTTGTCAGTGAAAAATGGATTAGTGGGTGGGGTTTAGTAATGAACACAAGTGCACATCTATGGTGAAGGACAGCAAATTGTGTAACATCATAGTGTGTTCTGTACAAGTGCAGAAATGTCTACCAATGCCTAATGTGAATCTGCTGATAATACCTCTCCCTCACAACTACATAGGTCTCTCTGGTCTGCACATGGGACAGCAGCCTGAAGCCGGTAAGTATGGTGATTTTCTTGTTGTCGCTCACTAATACCCCAGGCATGCTAAAGTTAATGCATGTGACCACGCACACAACTGTTACACTCAGCCATTTGGCAATGTCTGCACATTCACTTGTGGTGGTGTTTACTGCATTGCATCATGGTGATCATTACAGGGGCCTATTTGCAGGAGATGTCACATATCTGTAGCATACCTCACAACCTATTGCAGGACATCTGGACAAAGACTGACAAAATGGGGGACAAAGGCCCAGAACTAAGGTCAAATTGTATAAATTAGGGGTATACAGTGCATATAATTGGTGTACACACCTGTTAGAATGTCAGTTATTTGTGATATACAAAAATGAGAGCACAATAGACAGATTCAAAATACTGCCATCCTTTCATGTGACCTATAACCTGTACAATTCAATTACAAAGCAAACAAATCTGATAGGGAAATACTAATGACACATGACAACAGTACAACAACCTAGGTGCGTATGTGTGCACAGGCTGAAGCTAGCACTGTGTCGAGGCAGCTTTCGATATAACTACAGCAGTACATCTTATTGGGTACACACCTGCCATCAATTACAGAGACTCTTTGATTAACAGCAAATAACGGTCAGCTGTCCTAGCAGGATTATTCTAACATATTTCCAGTTGCCTGCTACAGCAACAACCATAGTTCACATAGAGCTAACAAAGCTGCTAAGGGACCACATGTTTGAGATGTATCAGCTTGGAGAAGGGTACCAAAGCATTTCCACAGCATTGCACATAATATGG
Source organism: Protopterus annectens (assembly GCF_019279795.1). NCBI lineage: Eukaryota > Metazoa > Chordata > Ceratodontiformes > Protopteridae > Protopterus > Protopterus annectens. The sequence goes on along the minus strand of NC_056726.1, from coordinate 1,070,498,438 downwards.
AACACAGTGCAGACAGTCATCAAAAGGTGGAGAAAATATGGGGCTACAGTGATATTGTGAAGGAGTGGACATCCCACTACAGTCTATGAGAAAACAAAACCAAAATGGGCCAGGGAGGCTGCCAGGAGCCCTACAGCAACAGTGAAGGAGTAGCAGGAATCTCCAGCAAGTACTGGGTGTGTACTTCATATCAAAACAATCTTCCATGGTCTCCATATGTCCTGCCTATAGGATCGGGTTGGAAGATGGCAGAAGTTCCTCACACCAAACAATATCCAGGCCTGGCAAAAGTCTGAAAACAATACATCAGGTCTCCAAAAAGCAAATGGGAAAATGTCTTATAGTAATATGGGACCACAGTTGAACTCTTTGGACACATTTCTGACAGATGTGTTTGGCACAATAACACCACTGCACATCATCACAACAACACCACCCCCATGGTGACGTATGGCAATGGCAGTGTCCTGCTTTGGGGTTGCTGTTCAGAAGCTGAAACTGGGGCTGTAGCAAAGTTAGAGGGGATTATGAACAGTTCCAAACACTGGTCACTTGTGGCTCCAATCCTTCTGGTATCTACCACATAGCTGTGGATGGTGAGGAATTCCACCTTTCCACACAACAATAGCCCAAACCATACATCCAAATCAGCAAAAGGATGGCATCACCAGAACATATATAATGTTCTGCACTGGCCCAGTCAGACCCCACACCTATGTCCAATAGGATATATGCAGGATAACCTAAATAAGGCAATGCACAGGGAATGCCCTTGCAATCTGACATAGTTGGAGGTGTTTTGCAAGGGAGAGTGTGCAAACATTGGCAAGTCAAGATGTGGCATGCTGATAGACACCTTCCCAAGAGGACTGAATGCTGTGATTAAATCAAAAGGTGTTTTAACAGAGTATTACTCTAAGGGTGTACACACTCATGCAACCAGCCTATTGTACCTATTTCATTTAGCATATGTTACCTGTAACTGATGTGCATGTTCTTTAGTTAGATAGCACAGGTTATATTTCATATGAAATGATGACAATGTTTTGACTTGATTTCTGAGGTCTCATATGATATACAACAAAAACTTGGCGTGTTAACAGGTGTGTGTACACTTACGATATCCACTGTATGTTTGGGAAGTTGGTTGAGTAACTGGCTTTGTTTTAACATACATGTACTGCAAGTTATGCAGTCTGCACCTCAAATTAGGACATTAATTGGTGGCACCAATCCACAGGTCAACCCAGTAATGTATCAGACAAACACAGGAGTTATGAGGAACAGACCAAACATATGAGCCACACATTTAGACATTCAGCAAAACACTGTACAGTTGGGAGGTATGTTCTGTAGGAGTTGCCACAGTGCTATACAGGTGAAAAGCAATAATTTACATAGGTGCAGTATGTGCTAGGTGAAGGGCCATCACCTATTAACACCACCCACATAACCCAGAGGTGTATATTAGTAGTAACAGTAATTGGAAAGGGCTGTACTGCATGATGCTGAGGGTCTGTCCAGAGTGAGTATGTGATTGTCTGACTTACTGATCCTACAGACATTGCCAACATACTGGCTGACAGGTTCAGTGCAAACTCCCCCCCCCTCCCCCCCAAAAGGAGAGATATCTATACCAAATGAGTGCAGCCCCCCAAACATCTCCAGCGCCCAAGTGAGAACTGCTCTCTCCAAAGCAAAAAACACAGCATCCATGGGACCCGATGGTGTCCCCGGCTGTGTGCTCCACGAACTCAATGAGGAATTAAACCCACAGCTAGGACAGCTGTTTAATCAAAGTCTTACCTCTGGATACGTACCCAGGGAGTGGCGCACTGCAACTGTGGTCCCACTTCACAAAGGCGGTGCCTCCACAGACCCTGGAAATTAGCCGCCCATTAGCTTGACAAGCCTTATCTGCAAAGCCATGGAGAGGATCATAATGGACCTCATAAATAAAGACATAGGGAATTTGCAGACTTTGGATCCAACCCAGTTTGGCTTTGTCAAAGGCAGATCATGCCTTTTAAACTTGGTTGACTTTTTCAAACAGTCACCAAAGCCATTGATGAGGAAAGGCAGTCCATACAGCCTACCTCGATCTGGCTAAGGCCTTCGATACAATACCCCACTCGGGTATCATTGAAAAACTCATCAGCTTAAATGTTAACCCATACATCACAAGATGGGTTGCAAACTGGCTGAGTGACAGAACCCACAGGGTCAGAGTTGCTGGTGCCATGTCATACCCAAAGCCTGTCACAAGTGGTGCCCCACAGGGCTCAGTCCTGGGCCCACTCTTGTTTGGCATCTACTTTTCTGAAGTACAAGCAAACACAGGAGGGTTATGGCTGACAAAGTTTGCAGATGACTGCAAACTGGGCCATAGTAGAAAACACATCTGACACAGATATCCTTCAGAAGGGTCTCACAGAAACGGATAACTGGTGCCAGAGCCACGGCCTAAAGTTAAATGCCAAAAAATGCATAGTCATACCCTTCGGGAAAAACAAGGTTACCCCTAGCTACCAAATAGGTGGCAATCCACTGAGCACAGAAGAAGTTATCAGGGACCTGGGGACCCAGGTTGATAGTAGTCTGTCATTCGACACCCATGTAGCTAAAGTAGTTAGGAAGTCCTTCTACATTGCCCACCTTATCATGAAGGCATTCTCATCTAGATCAAGGGAGGTCATAGTCTCCCTTTACTCATCACTCATCAGACCAATGATTGAGTACAATGCCCCATTCGGAATGTATCTGACCCGACACTTGCAGCAGCTGGAGAGGCCACAAAAGTTCCTCACCAAAAGGATAAAGGGTCTCAAAAATCTGTCCTATGCTGCCCGACTGAAAGAACTCCAGCTCTATTCAGTCGCTTACCGCTTGCTCAGAGGTGACCTTTGCCTGACATACAAGGCCATGTCAAACCCAGATTTGATGAATATGCTGCACCTCAAAAAATCTAGATCCATCAGAGCCACAAGGGTGGGAGACTTAAACCTCGACACGGCTATTAATAGGACGTGCTGGAGGGATAGATTCATCACCCAAAGACTCCCTATGCTGTGGAACAAAATCCCGGTACATGTGAGGCAGAGCACCTCGCCTTGTTCAAGAGAAATCTTGACCAATGGATGGGAGATCGCAGATATACCCCAGGAATTACCTCAGTGTCACTGCTCGACAGAGGCACAGCAAAATAATGGGTATAGTTCCCCATACTAAAGGGGTGGCGTAAGCCACAAAACAATGGGCTAGGCTTATAAATGCCCTCGGGCAGATAGCCTAGTATGAACCTATGAACCTATGAACATATGAACCTATGAATGCCCCCAGTCAGATGATGTGAAGTCTATGTAATTCCTTGATGCACCTCACGTGTGTGTGTGTATGCATGTGTGTGTGTGTGTGTGTGTGTGTGTGTGTGTGTGTGTGTGTGTGTGTGTGTGTGTGTATGTGTGTGTGTACCAGCAAACCTTATAATGCCGGCAGTAATTTACATATGTTGTTTTTCCCTTACAGGAGGACATGGTTGCCACGGTCCCTCCCACTCTGATTCTAATGTCAGTGTCTCTGCAGACTCTGGCCATGATGATCCTCATATTGAGGCACAGGTGGGGTTGTCAGGGACTGAATCTGTGCCATCAGTTGACATCCCACTACTGTCAACCCCATCCCTGCACACAGTCACTATGCCCACACATACCCCATCACCAGTGGCCGCAGATAATGGATAGTTGGCGGGTGGTGGCATGGAACAAGCTACTGTGGTGACTATGGCAAGTGAGGGTGCAGGCACTAGTCATAGCAAGAGTGCTGGCAAGGCCCCACACAGGCAGATGGGCAGGGTTGCTCAGAGGAGGATTGTAGCCCATCATGCCCCTGTTGCAAGTGCCACAGCAGCAGTCACCAGACACATGTTTCAGGCCATCATGGAGGCACATGCACATAATGAATGTAACACCAGACATATATGCCAGGTCCTCGATGAGCACATCCCTGGTGTCTGTGGCAATATTCGTGAACTCACTGCAGCCATCCGTGAGCATACTGGGGTCATGGATAGATGGTGGGGCAGACCTTGGCACTCCTTGACCATGGAATATCTGTGCTTGTGCATTTGACGGATGATGGCCAGCAGCCACTTGGATGTAGGGCAGCACCACAATCAGCTGAGGGTTTATGTGGGCATGCACCATCATGTTCCCATATTGGCAGTACCACCAGCACTACTGATGGGGGGGTGCTGTCCATGCCACGATGCAGCAGACCATGAGCACGTGATCCTGGCTGGTCCCAACAGGGACACGGAACCAGCAGGCAGCAGTCACCACTGGGGAGTAGTACTGCATCTAGACTCAGCCCTGTGGTGCCGGTGATACCCTTGGCAGGCCCAGTTCCCATGTCTGTCACTGGAGACAGTGAATGTACACCCTGCCATGTCCAAAATATCCCTGTGTAGGATACCCACATGGCATGACTGTGTGCATACACACACGCATACATCAGATAAGTCACTTACACACACACACACACACACACACACACACACACACACACACACACACACACACACACACACAAACACACACCACCCCTGCACAGCCCATTTAATGAACACCCCCCAAACACACACACACGATGTCAACCGTATGGCCCAGCATATGCTTCTGGCAAACCCACACAACACTCTGTGTGCATATAATGGTACCTGTGCCACATCCCTGCCATCCATACCATCAATGCAGGGACATGCTAATGTGGGTCTGATGCACAGGGTGTCTTTAGTAAAGTGTAGCTATTTAATGCTGTGTAAGGTGCTGTCATCTGGCATTTGTAATGGGTACACATCAGAGTGTGTGTGTGTACCTTTTCAACCATGATGCATTATTGGTGTTAGCAACACTAAGCAAATGTGTTCTCACATGCTGTATTCTGTTTGTGTTCCAGGTGTCCATGTGTCAGCAGGATGTGGCCCTGCAGACATCACCAACAAGGGCTAAGCCAGTGTTGTAACACATTGACCATGTCATTGCTGAGGTACAGCTGTATCTGCAAACATTTCACAGGTCTGTGTAACAGTTCTTGCATGTGCCTCACAGCTTATAGGGCTGAGGGGTTGCATATAAGTCTATGGTGGCTGACATCAGCTCTAGTAGAGTGAACAATGGTAAGTGTGGTGGGTGGAACACACCTCAGATTGCTAATGCCCTCAACCCCAGAGGATATTGTGTTGACCAAACACACAGAGAATACCGTTCACACACACACACACACACACACACACACACACACACACACACACACACACACACACACACACACACACACACACACACACACACACACACACACACACACACACATGCGCACGCGCACACACACACAAACACACACACACACACACACACCCACACACACCCACACAGACACACATACACACGGTTATTGCAGGTGGCACAGGACTACTAGTGTGATGAGTGTTACAAGGTACCACTAAGGTGAATAACATCATGTGGCTTTGTGAGGTATGGCAACAGTGGGTGTACTGGGTGTGAGAGTACTCATAATAGTGTCACATACAAGTCTACACACTCAAACTACTGCTATACACACCATTGCATACACACACACACACACACACACACACACACACACACACACACACACACACACACACACACACACACACCCTTGCCAGTACTGACATTAGCAGACCAACCTATCTTGTTATTCATACTATACTATTCCATACTGTTGCACAGGGCTTATAGGGCTGAAGAGTGTCTACAGATACCATTACAGTTGATGTGAACAGCGGACGTCATACATTAGACCTAGGAACGTGTACTGTGGCATAGCATAAAATATGAAACCATGCCCATCCAATGGATGTCAATCTCACACAAACACCCGCATGATACTCTTCTTTCACACACATTTGCCAAAACAGAGATTAGTACCCTTACCTATCTATTTATTGTTACTACATTGTTATGCATTAATCACACGTGCCACAGAGATTATGGGGTGACACTTGTCCAGATGTACTTCTAAGGTGATGGACATCACCAGGCCTTGCACGTTTTGATAATGGGTAATGTACTGGGTGAGAGAGGCCACAAAATACTGTAACCTACACCTAGACACACTTGAACACAATAATACACACACATTTGCCAGGACTCATATTAGAACCCTTAGCTATGTAGTTATTGGTATTATAGTGTTATGCATTTACCGCACACCACATAGCTTATAGGTTGTGTAGTGTTCCAAGGTACCTATATAGTGAATAACATATACAGCACCTGTAAGGTATGGCAATGGTAGTTCTACTGGGTGAGACGGTCCACCAACTACTTTCACCTACATGTTTACACACTCACAAACACTTTTATACACACTAATGCACACACATATTTGACAGTACTGAGATCCATAGGTTCAAAGAGTCATAGGTGTGTATGTAGCAAATGGCCATGGAGGCTTTACAAGGCTAGCCCATGGGAATACACTGGCATCGTGCCACCTGACAATACTCCCCAGTATGTCTACTGAGTATAGTCACTGAACTGATCCCCAGGGTGGGAATTCTATTCCCCATCCACTTCTCCTGATTCACTTGAAGATGGCCAGTGATGTGCTCTGCTTGAGTGATATCCAAGGATTAGATGAGCTGCCTAGCTTGTTATATATTCCATACTGTCACATAGTTATTGCACATGAGACAATGCTTATAGGGCTGCAGAGTGTTTACAGGTCCCTCTACAGTGCATGACAGCTGTGGGCCTTGTAATGTGGACACTGGGACATGTACTGGGTGGGCAATAGCAAAAAGTAGCAAAACCCACCCCCCAATGGATATGGTTCTCACACAAACAGAACAAACCCCCCACAGACAGGATACTGTTCTTGCACACACATGCAGACATACACACACACACACACACACACACACACACACACACACACACACACACACACACACACACACACACACACACACACACGCACACACACGCACACACACACACACACACATACACACTTGCCAGGATTGAGATTAGAACCCCTACCTATATATTTATTGTTACTACAGTATTATGCATTTATTGCATGCACCACAGATCTTATAGCGTGAAGGTTGCCCAAAGGTACTTCTACAGTGAAGAACATCGCCAGTCCTTGTAAAGTATGGCAATGGGTGATGTACTGGGTGAGAGAGGCCACAAAATACTTTAAACTACACATACACACACACACACACACACACACACACACACACACACACACACACACACACACACACACACACACACACACACACACACACACACACACACACACACACACACACACATTTGCCAGAACTGGGATTAGCACTCCTACCTAACTAGTTATTTGTACTATAGTGTCACGCAGTTATCACACACACAACAGAGCTGATAGGGCTGAGGCCTGATGAAAGGGACTTCTAAGGTGACTGATATCTGCATGGCTGATAAAGCAGGGCAATGGGAAGTGTACTGGGTTTGAATGGACCCAAAATCTTTAACTTATAAACACACACACATTTACATTTGCCAGGACTGAGATTAGAATGCCTACCTAACTAGTCATTTGTACTATAATGTTACACAGTTATCGCACATACCACAGAGCTTATAGGGCTGAGGTCTGATAAAGGGTACTTTTATGGTGACAGACATCTTCAAGACTGCTAAATTAGGGCAATGGGAAGTGTACTGGGTTTGAATGGACCCAAAATCTTTAACATATCAACACACACTCAAACATCCACATGTATTTACATTTGCCAGGACTGAAATTAGAACTCCTACCTAGCTAGTTATTTATACTATAGTGTTATGCAGTTATTGCATGAGGCACAGAACTTATAGGGTTGAGGTCTGACGAAAGGTACTTCTATGGTGACAGACATCTGCAGGACTGCTAAAGTAGGGCAATATGAAGTGCACAGGGTGGTAAAGGCCTGTTAATTCCTAGATCCTACTGACAATTCTCTAAGTGTATGAGCATACCCAGTGTGACCCTCTATAGTAAATGTGAGACTCCATTCCAGGGATTGTTGTACTTCACTATGGATTGTTTTGTGCTACAGCCATACCTTTTAGCCTGTTGGTGCAGGTTATCTGGAAATAGCCTATCAAAAAATGGAGACAATGGGCCATATGATGATTGTGGCTATTTCTCTTAGTAATGTATGGGCTGCTATAGTTACAAGGTTTGTTTTAGCAGACATCTGACATATATGATGTTTGACAGTGTCATGTATTGTTTCAGTACCTCATGACATACCTCCTCAGATCATCAAAGTGATTTACCAGAGGAATACAGGATGGATGATGCACATACCAATATTATGGTCCAAATGCTAGGCATTCTTGCACAATCCAGCCTGTTGAGAGGTACGCCTACAACCAATTGACTGCTGGAGCTGTGGAAATGGTCCAGCACCTTGCTGATATATGACAATGGTGTAATCTCTGTGCATTTCTGTTCTGGAATGGTCTAATTTCCAGTCCACAGTTAGACTATAAGTCAGGCAGGATCAGGGTGACAGGCAGACTCCAGATGGATTTGTAGGGGATAAGGTATGTGGGGGGTGCCCTGGGTCAGATATGTTGGCCTATAGCTACCAGTACTTTGCATAGGGGTCTTATTAAAGGTTGACTGCACTTGTTGGGTCTTGTGTGTGTCAGACTGCTTGGCCAGCCTGGAGGTGTGTGTATGTGTCTCACATATATGTATGGCCCACCTCATTTGGCTTGGCTGGCCACATTTTGGGGTCAGGATGTTGCATAGGATGAGTGATCAGAGAAGGGTGTGTTACTCCCCATGGCTGTGGGCCAGAGTTCTGTGGGTGCAGACATATCACCATCATCCAGGGTTAAGACTGCCTGCAATGAGTGAATTCCTATGTTTAGACTCCTAATCCTGCCTGTCTACTGTATGTCCAGATTCATGACTCATATATTTGGTTGGTTACCCAAATGAGTGCGGTTTTCAAGGAAAACAGGGGTCCAGGAAAGTAAATAGTGTGGAAGAAATAGCCAGGGAATTGTTATGACTAGGCTTGTATAGGCCCTAGGGCTGATAGCCTAGTACCAACCTATGAACCTATGCTTGCATCAATACCATAGATATGCTATCAGAACATTCTACTCCATTAATTTATTGTTTAGAAGACTTTCTTACCTTGTGCCTGAGGCAGTTGTGACAGTGGTGCTTGAGTGTTGACTATGTCAGAGGCACGCAGTACACTGCCTATACATGGTAAGGTATAGGAGGTGTGATGTTTGGCATCCATTTTACTGTGTGTGCATGTCAGACAGAGATATCAGTCCCTCCTGCCCTACAGTGTCAGTGTATGTGCTATGCATTACCTCTTTGCCAAGGCCAGGGCATACTGGGCATGCCTCTGTCTGCCTACAGGGACAGGCTCAGGATGTTCCTCCTCTGAGTCCCTCTGTGCCTGTGGACATCTTGGCTATGGTGGGGGGCTGCGTGGCCCTTCCCATTTTGTTCCTGCTGCAGCTGTTTCCACAGGATCATATTGTGTGGCATGGCACATACTATGAAGATGTGTACACATGTGGCTGGAGAGTACTGCAAGGCTCCACCAGATATGTCAATGCAGCAGAACCATGACTTGAGCAACCCAAGCACATGCTCTATAATGATCCTGGTTTGTGCATGTGCCTCATTATGGCATTCTTGTGTGGGTGTGTGTGCATTTCTCATGGGTATCATCAGCCATGGCTCCAGTGCATAGCCAGCATCCTCCATCAGATGGCCATATGGGATGTCCCCACTAGCAAATGCCTGGTACAGCTGTGACGAATGCCAGATGTGGGAATCGTGATAGCTTCCAGGGCTTCTAGAACACACATTCATGATAATGCCCTGGGCATTGCACAAGACCTGGCAGTTGATGGAGTGGAACCCCTTGTGGTTAAGGTAGACCCTACCCTGGTCACTAGGTGGTGCTTTGATGTGGATGTGCGTGCAGACTATGGCACTCAGTACCTCTGAGTATTCTGCTACATGATGGAAGAGATGCATATTGCTGGTCCTCTCTTCACAAGTGCTGGAGAAGTAAATGTGCTCAGTGGCATGTGGTCACATGGCATCCAGGAAGTGGTAGCGTATCCTGGATGCAGATGCCTGTGGGACCCCCATGATATCCCCAGTTGATCTTTGGAAAGTACCTGTAGCTAGTATTCATAAGGCTACACATACCTTGGTATCCACTGGGATAGTTTCCTCTTTGTTGGTTCTGGGTCTAAGGTGAGGCTGTCACAGTTCAATGAGTTGCTGAAGTATGTCCCTGTCCACTTTGTAGCACTCTACTATCTCCAGATCATGTGGCCCCTAGTAGGTTACCCTGGTTCTGAACACTCTTCTCCTCCTCCTCAGTCTGAGTTGGTTGTCAGCATTGTCCTCCTCAGCACCCTTGGCCTCTTGCACATACTGATAGACCAAAGTGACAGCAGTCACTAACATTTTTTGATAGTTTTATCAGTTAAAATTCCCCCATATGTGTACACCTACGGTGCAGAGTTTGTGGGAAAAACTGGACTGGAAGGTGTTTGCATAGTTTATAGTAGTGTGCTGCAGATGCTGTCTGTGTGATTGGCTGACTTTGAGACATTCCACCTGCCAGCTATTTTACTTGTATTTGAGTGGCTGTATTTTGCTATTTCTTTTTTTCTTTTCCCCTTCCCATTTCTACCCATTTTAAGCCCCGAGGTGCGGCGCACAAACCCACTGCCTAAATGTAAAAAGTGCTGCTATTTCAAGTTTTTTTTTTTTTAAGTCCCAGTGTGCACCGCCCACACCCATTTGGCTAAGTTAAACACATTTTAGCAGAAATGGCCCTCCCTGGATGCAAACACTCACTTCATTTCATGGTGTAAGACATTACAGCTTCAGACACACCCCCTTACTTAGCTGTGCTTACCTAAGCACAAACCCGGGCAACGGAGCTCCAGTGTGCTTACAGCAAGCATGACACCTCCTCTTTTTATGTTAGCTGCTCCTCCTGCCTACACTATCCAGTTCTAGCACCTACACGGTTAGGTGCAGTGTGTGGACATAGATTATTTTGTGATTCAGTAAATTTCCCCTCATTTGCATACCCCGCTGCCTTAGTCCATAGTTATTGCTCTGACATGGAACCTTTTCCCTTGACAACCTGTGTTCCCTGATATTGTTTTGATTCTGCATGTCATTGACTATAATGGCAAAATGCAGATTTCCCCTAAAATTGAGTTTTACTTTTTTTTTTTTTTTTGGCACTATCCCATTTGCGCACTGCTCCCCTATGCTGAAACGGCTGAGATCGGCGAAAAAAATACTTTGATTTTTTATTAAATTAAACACTTTCCCATGCCAATGACCATTGCATGCCTAAAGTTTATAATACATACTTTTATTTGAGCTGGCATGCCTCCATTTTGTTATTTTCAAAAATGTCATCTGTTAGTAACAGAACACATTTCTGCAACTAGCACTGCTCATGCACGGATGCCTGCCTGCTTGCTTAACCGCAAATTCACCTTATTTGCATGGTTTTCACTAGCAAATGAGGTAATTAGCATTCTGCATGGCTTTTCATGCAGGAATAGTGTCAGCAGGCTCATGCACATCAGATCAGCTGTTTCCTGGATCGCTCAGCAGCCATAATCCATGCAGGAACAGTGTAGCCACTCCTGCATGGAAATATTTGTTTAATGAATCCTGGGAATAGTTTATCCTAGTTTTGAGCAAGAACAGAGACAGGTTTTAGCTAGCAAGTCTTTTAGAGTGGTTTGGAAAGATGGGAGGAAGGGTATCGACTTTATGGATACAAGTAAGGAGTTCCAGGCCTTAACAGCCTTCTACAAGTACAGACAATGCCCAGCAGATTTGCTAAGTTTGTAGACAGACAGGAGTCTTTGGTCACTGGATTGCAATTACTGACGAGGAACATAGTTATATACAATATTTTATAGTGCTGGAGAGGCAGATGGATGCTGGGTAATTTTATAGCTGGTAAGAGGTTGTATATATGTTAGTTTATGAGGCAGCTCTAACCAATTTAGGCTATTCAGTACTATACAGTGGTGGGTTCTAAATGGGGTAAGTGCCTCAAATTTAGCATTTTTATAGCATTGCTCAAATTTTAATTTTTTTGTGAAAATAGGGTACATGCTGCAAATTTAGCAATTTTGCTACAGTATTGTTCACGTTTTAATTTTTTGTGAAGCCTGGAGGTTAGTAAGGATGGGAGTGCCATAAAGAAGAGCGGGGGAGGCGATAAGTAGTGGCAAGTGTAGTTTTAGTTGCATGTGTGAGAAAGTTTTGGCTCTGCAAAGTATCCCTAGTTTCTGATCAGTTTTTCTTATGCAGTTTTGTACATGCAAGTTGAATGTAAGATTATTGTCCATTATCACCCCTAATAGTTTGCTACGAGAAGTGACTTTAGTGGTTGTATTATCAGAGAGGACTTTTTTTTGTTGTTGTTATGAGAGAGGGATCTGGGTAATAAAATTTTCAGATGTGCAAATGAGAGTGGACTCATCTGAGTATTATATTAGGTTGACCTGTTGTGTGGATGTATAGAAGATGGTGAAAATGTTAAAGAGGAGTGGACCAAGGATAGAGCCTTGTGATACACCAGTGGTAATTGGGAGGCAATGAGAGATCACGGAGTGCCATTTTACTGACTGATACCTGAACCACAGAAGGGTGGACTAAGAGAGACCTAGTGAGGGCATTTGAAGTAGAAGTTTGCTGTGACAAACTGTATCAAAAGCTTTAGACAAGTCTAGAAATAAGGAGGAGACTAGTTTGCCATTATCTCTTGCTTTATTGACAGTATCTATATAGGTTAGAAGGACAGTGCCAGTACTATGGGAAGGGTAGAAGCCATGTTGAGTAGGGGATATGAGTTCTTCCTGTACGAGATAGTCTAGCAATTGTTTCTGAATACATTTTTAAATTATTTTGGTGAGGGAAAATAAGATTGCTACAGGTCTAAAGTTACTAATATCTGTTGAATTTCCTCCTTTGTACAGAGGAATAATGTGTGACTTTTTCCAGATAGAGGGAATGTGGTAATCCTGAACTGACCTATTTATAAGGATTGAGACAGGATAAGAAATCTCATTGGCTGCTATTTTTAAGTACTTACTTGGAAGGTCATCAGCTGAAGAAGAGCAGGGTTTAAGTTTGTTTAAGAGTAGTTTTATATAGCATGTGGGCACAGGTTTGAAGGTAAAAGTGGATGCTGTGATATGTGGGTGCTGGGCAGGGTTGGGATTAGATGTTGAGGCAGGTATGACCCTAGCCTTGAGTAGCATCCTGCCCTCACCCAGAATTATACCACAATATAAGAAAAAAATGATTGACTTCAACAATTGGCTAAGCTTCTGGTGTCATTCAAAGAGGATCCAGTATCTGTCTGCCTGGGATGATATGATCGACAGACCATGATGCTTTGCCAGAGATGGTCTGCACCTGTCGACCCTGGGATTCAGGTTACTGGCTAAGGCTCTTGTCACCCCTATAGTGCCTTTTTTAGGCAAAGTTCAAAGGACAAAACCACCTCTGTAACAGGTACAAGCATGCAAATTCTGAAGGTAATGCTACTCAATGCTAGAAGTCTAAACCTCAAAATGCACTCTCTCGAGGCACTCCTAAAAATGGAGAACATCGATATCTGTGCAGTAACTGAGACCTGGTTCAAGGCTCCAGAGAGCTCTGAGCACCCCTGCAGTACCAGGCTACAACTCTTACCACACTTTTCAGCCACCAAACCAGGACGGAAACACTAAAGGTGGAGGAGTGTCATTATTCACCAAGGATATTCACACCACCAAGCTAGTTGCCCAACACAATGTGTCTGAAATTATCCAGGTGCAACTAACACTAAGTAAGACTGCAATCCAAATTTTAGCTTGCTACAGATCCCCCACCATGCCCCAAGATTCTCACTACACAATTCTAAACATACTGGAAAATATTAAGATACAACCAAACACCCTAATACTTGGTGATTTCAACTATCCTGCCATTAACTGGGAAAACTATCTGTGTACCAACACCTTTGCCCAGCGGTTCTTGGAATTCATAAATTCCAATACCCTGGATCAACTAATCCATAGTCCCACCAGCGGCTCCAATATCTTATACCTGGTCAGTACCAACACGGGAAATCAATGTTCCACACCTATGATCACCCCTTTGTTGGTCAGGTCTGACCATAAGCTAATCACCCTTAACATCCACATCCCACCCCCACCCCCTAGTAAGGAAACCTCCATAAAAAACTTCTGCAAAGCTCACTTCATGCTACTCAAGTCAGAAGTGACAAACTTCATGACACCCATGTAGATGGGAACTGAATGTTCGACTGCTGAATCCTACACTAAGGCACTGTACGAGCACATCCACTCATGCATGAATCATGCCATCCCAAATAGAACCAAGATGCTCTCATCCAAAAAAAGGAAGCCAATCTGGTGGTCCCCTGCCATAAACAAACTTTACAACAAAAGGAAGAAACTGTTGCAGAAAAGAGTAGAATCTCAGGATGCAAAAAAAATCCTTACCAGCCTCAGTAAGAAGCTGAGATCCCTCAGAAAATCCTCCAAAGCTAGTTATGAAAATAAAATTGCCAAAGATTCCAAAGACAACCACAAGGCATTCTATAACTATGTCAAGAATCTAAATGGCAATGCTCAGATCTGCTCTGAGCTACAACAGAATGGCATTAAATATACTGATCCCAAGGATATTGCCAATATCCTGGGAGATCAATTCAGTGCCAACTTCGCCCCCCTCTCAGCCCCGTAAATGGCCCATCTCAATACTGGAAGATTGCCAAATTCTGGTAATAACAGCCACACCGGTAAAAAACGCACTCTCTAAAGCTAAGAATACAGCATCCATGGGACCAGATGACGTCCCTGACTGTGTATTACATGAACTATAAAATGAACTGGCACCTCAGCTAAGTGTCATGTTTAATCATAGCCTCACCTCAGGTTTCATGCCCACTGAGTGGCGCACAGCTGCAGTTATCCCACTCCACAAGGGGGGATCCACCTTGGATCCCGAGAACTACTGCCCCATCAGTCTGACGAGCCTGATCCGCAAGGCCATGGAACGTATTATCATGGAACTTATAAGCAAAGACATTGGCAACCTTCAAACACTGGACCCTGCCCAGTTTGGGTTAATGAAGGGCCGATCTTGTCTCCTGTACCTGATTAACTTCTTCAAATCAGTCTCCAGAGCCATGGACAAGGGTAAAGCAGTCCACACAGCCTATCTGGACCTCACCAAGGCCTTTGGCACCATACCCCACTCTGGAGTCATAGATAGACTTACTAAGCTGGACATTAATCCTTACATCACTCGATGGGTTCCAACTGGCTTACTGACAGAACCCACACTGTAAAAGTAGCCGACTCCAAATCCGACTCCAGACATGTGACAAGTGGAGTACCTCAGGGTTCATTTCTGGGACCGCTTTTATTTGGCATCTACTTCTCTGAAGTACAGGCCAACACTAAGGGACTCTGGCTAACAAAGTTTGCAGATGACTCCAAACTGGAAGCCATTATTGAATTCCCAAATGATGTGGATACTCTACAAAAGGACCTTACAGAAACAGATGCTTGGTGCCAGAGCCATGGGCTCAAGCTCAATGCCAAGAAATATATAGTTATACCCTTTGGGAAAAGACATGTACCCATGAATTACCACATAGGTGGCAGTACACTAAACACCTAAAGTGTGATAAGAGACTTAGGTACACAGGTGGACAGTGATCTCACCTTCGATAACCACATCGCCATAACAGTCAGGAAATCCTTTTATGTAGCACACCTCATCACTAAGAGCTTTTCATCCAGACAAAATTAGGTCATTGTCCCACTGTACTCATCCCTCATTAGACCTATTATAGAACACAATGCCCCATTTGGTATGTACCTCTCAAGACATCTGCAACAACTGGAAAGGCCGCAAAAATACCTCACTAAAAGAATCATAGGCCTAAAGCAGATGCCCTATGCTGACCGCCTTAAAAAACTCCAGCTATACTCTGTTGCATATCGTCTACTCAGAGGTGATCTCTGCTTAACATACAAGGCCATTTCAAACCCAGAGCTGTTGGACATGCTACACGTAAAGAAATCCCAATCCTTCAGAGCCACATGCTTCAGGGATCTAAACCTTGTCATCACAATAAACAAAACATGCTCAGAGACTCCCCAGTTTCTGGAATAGACTGCCCATACATGTCAAGCAGAGTGCCTCTTTGGCCCTCTTCAAAAGGAACCTTGATGATTGGATGGGAGAAAGGAAATTCACCCCAAGGATCACGTCAGTCACCCTGCTAGACAGGGGTCCAGGGAAGTAAATACTGTGGGAGGAAATAGCCAGAGAATTGTTATGGCTAGGCTTGTATTGGCCCTAGGGCTGATAGCCTAGTACCAACCTATGAACTTAAGAACCTATGAATCTTTGGTTAGAGATGCTATACTATCTATTAAATGAGAGTTGAAGTGTTTTGCAGTTTCAAGTGATGAGTTATTGGGAGAGGGGTTTGGGTTGAATTTTTGGCCGGGATATAAGATTTCTTTAAAGGACGTCCAATATTTTTAGGGTTGTGTTTAATATTATTCTGAAAGTTATTATAGTATAGTTTTTTATTTGCTTTTTAGTGCGACTGTGAAGCATTCTGAAGTTTTCAAGACATTGAAGTGTTTTATATCTTTTGCCATGCTTTCTATATTTTTTCTTTGTTCTGCATTAGCATTCTATTCTTTCTGGATAGCCAAATTGCATTATTTGTTTTCAGTCTCTTTCTTCCAGGAGGTGCAAGGTTATTTAGGATATTTAGAAAAGTTGTATTGAATGCAATTACAGCATTGTCTTAGGGAAAGATTTTTAGGAAATTCCAGTTAATAGATGGTAGTGTATTAATGAACGTTTTTGGGTTAAACTTGGAGAGATTACATGTTATTTTATAAATATGCTGTTTAACTGGATGTGTGAGATGTCTAGTCATATAGATTGAGAGGTGGTCACTGAGACTTTGACATTGTACCTGTGGTGAAGTATTTGCTAGTGTTTGATACTAGGATCCAGTTTAAAACATAATTTGATGTCTTGCTATAATGTGTGGGGCTATTAATTAGCTGTGTGAAACCATATAATTTCATGCTAGATGTAGGGGAATGGGAGCATATGTCCAACTAATTGACATTCACATCACCTAGTAATATTTTTCTTGTGGAAATGTTGTGGATATCCAATGTAGGATATATTCCAGTATAGCAGCATTGTCACCAGGAGGGATATAATGGGCAGTAATACATATTTGTTTATATTTGTTTATATTTGTTTATAACTGTTTATTTTGAGGAGAGCAATAAAAAGCTCTGCTAAACTGAATTTTGGTGTTGGTTTGCTGTAACAGGAAATGTGATAGGTACTGGGAAATATTAAAGCAATACCACCTCCTTTTCTCTTTACACGGTCATCATTACAGATAATATTATAGCCAGGAGGTATAACTTCAGAGTCATTTATACTGGGTTTAAGCCAAGTTTCAGTTACAGCACTAACATCTGACTTATGTTGGGAAATCCAGGCATGTAGTTCAGCAGTTTTATTTCTTATACATCTAACATTTATTACAGCAAAAACTAGATCACCAGGGTTAGAGACTGGATGTTGCTGGGTTACAGAAGTGTGAGGGAGAGAATTATCTTTGTCTTCATTGTGATAGGTGGGCCAGGACTAGGGTTTATATCTCCTTATAAAAGGTCTGGCAGTTTTGTCCATTTGGCAAGAGCTGGTGAATTTGGCTGGAGTTGTCCTGCAGAAGGAATTCCCCCTGACATTTAATGTTTGGATTTTAGGCTGCTACCAGGAATGGTCATCATTAAGGAAAGCCCTCAAAATGTGGCTTTGTCACGTATGGTTAATAATGTGTTTTCATAAATGTGGCTTTGTCATGTACGGTTAATACTGTGTTTTCATAAATGTGGCTTTGTCAAGTATGGTTAATACTGTGTTTTCATAAATGCGGCTTTGTCACGTATGGTTAATACTGTGTTTTCATAAATGTGGCTTTGTCACGTATGGTTAATACTGTGTTTTCATAAATGTGGCTTTGTCACGTATGGTTAATACTGTGTTTTCACACTGCTTCTGCCTCAAAAGCACTTGCATCTAATTCTGTGCACGGATGCATACTGTTTTTAAAAGTATTCAGGGCTTCTGTATGCTATAAGAAACTGGTATAAAGGAGACCATCCTAATACACTACTGGGGCATCAGGGAGCAAATGTGTGGGCTTTATGAAACATCACAGTTATCTAGACAAGAGTTCATAGAAACTACTCTTGTGGCGATTTCTTGCTCTTTAACTTTCTTTCAGTATGATACCTATATAAATTAGGTGGACAACTTCTTTTTCATAGGACAGTTTCAATTTTTTTCAGCTCTCCTATAGTGTTAACAATTAAAACAGTTTAGAAGTTTAAGTTCCTTTTATAAATTATTTATAGGTTCATAGGTAGGTACTAGGCTATTAGCCTAGCCAAAAGGTACCCTGGCTTTCGCCACCCAAGAAAATTATTTTGTGCCACTGTCGAGCAAAGCCACAGAAGTGATCCCCAGATTGAATTTCCTATCTCCCATCCAATCATCAAGATTTTTCTTGAAGAGTGCTAATGAGGAGCTTTGTTTGATATAGATAGGTAGTTTGTTCCAAAGTTTGGGAAGTCTCTGGGACAGGAATCTCACCCTCCAGCATTTTCTGTTTATTGTGGTGACAAGGTTTAGGTCCCTAGAGTGTGTAGCTCATAGGGATTGGGATTTCTTTAAGTGGAGCATGTCCAAAACCTCTGGGTTTGACATAGCTTTGTGTGTTAGGCAGAGATTGCCTCTGAGTAGGCGATATGTGACAGAGTAAAGCTGCAGTTTTTTTGAGATGGTCTGCATAGGGCATCTGTTTGAGGCCGGTAATCCTCTTTATGGGGTATTTCTGTGGCCTTTCCAGTTGTTGTAGATGTCTTGTGAGGTACATACTAAAAGGGGCATTGTACTCTATAATGGGTCTAATGAGTGATGAGTAGAGGTGAACAATGACCTCTTTTTTCCTGGATGAGAAACCTTTTGTGATGAGGTGTGCCACGTAAAAGAATTTCCTGACTACTGTGGAGATGGATGTAATTATCAAAGGAGAGACTACTGTCCACCTGTGTCCCAAGGTCTCTTATCACACTTTCGGTGTTAAGTAGACTACCACCTACATGGTAGTTCATGGGTACAGAGTTTTAACCAAAAGGGATGACAATGCACTTTTTGGCATTGAGCTTGATGCCATGGCTTTGACACCAGGGATCTGTCTCAGTGAGACCCTTTTGTAGGATATCCACATCTTTTGGAGTTTTGATTATGGCTAATAGTTTGCAGTCATCTGTGAACTTCATTAGCCAAAGACCTTCTATGTTAGCCTGTACTTCAGAGAAGTAGATACCAAACAGGAGAGGACCCAGGACTGAACCCTGTGGTACTCTACTTGTCACTGGTCTGAAGTTGGATTTGTAGTCTGCTACTTTCACAGTGTGGGTTCTGTCAGTAAGCCAGTTGGCAACCCATCTTGTGACATTGGGATGTATACCTAGTTTAGTGAGTTTATCTATAATTCCTGAGTGAAGGATGGTGTTGAAAGCCTTGGCAAGATCTAGATAGGCTGTGTGAACCACCTCACCTTACCCTCATCAATGGCTTTGGTGACTGATTCAAAAAAGTCTATCAGGTTTAGGAGACATGATCTGCCTTTTACAAACCCGAACTGGGTGGGGTCCTGAGTTTGGGAATTACCAATGTCATTGTTTATAAGTTTAATGATGATATGTTCCATAGCCTTGCAGACTCAATGAAGTATCCTCCATCAGACAGTACAAGCAATGCAGGATTTGATTCCACATTAGGAATAGCTTAAGTTGGGGGTTGGCATAGTGATTACAATGTTAATTCTTACTCTGGAGGAAAATTGGCTAGGCTCAAATGGCCCACAAGAATAACCATCCAAGCATTTACCCATGAACCCATTGTGCGTCCAGATTGCCTGTTATATATTTAGTGCTTTTATAGTGCTATGAAACTTTGTCTGAGTCTAGGTAACCCTTTGCATATTTAGTGTTGTTATTATGCGGCTATTTATTTACTTATATTTTACTGTGGTGTGGTGGTGCAGCTTTTAGTGTTGTCACCTCTCAGCAAGAGGTAGCCTGGCTTGATTCCTGGCTGGGGTGCCTTCTGTGTGGAGTCTGCATTCGTTTGGGTTTCTTCCCACATTCTAAAGACATGCATCTGGAGCGTTTCTGTCCGGGACTTCTCTGAAAATGGTTTCTGTTCCAGTCGGGCTTTCCCAGTAAACAAAGGTTAAATAAATAAATTTAATTTCATCATAAGGTATATTAATGCTTGTTCTACATTTTACATTTCTCATCAGAGTTATTGTTATGGCTATTCTTAAGCAGCATTGCTCATGTGCGTCTGGTGTAACCTTTGTGTACCAAACTAAAGTCATACGTCTGATGGTTATGTGCACCAGAATCTTGATGTGATTATAAAGAGATAGAAAAAAAAGAAAAAATATTACTAAACAGGTTTAACATTATATGCAGAACTTACCACCTACACTGTACTGCTCTTTACAATAATCAGAAGTTGCAGCCTTTGATCAGGAAGGAGTGTGGAATGGATAGGAAAAAAATCCACCTTCAGAAAGAACAAGTTGGGACTTCAGCTGTGAACTTATTCCTTTGCTTGAGAAGTGAATGCAAAGGATCATAGGAAGTTACTAGGCTACTGGCCCTGAGGCTGTTACACGCCTAACCAAGAATTTAGTCCATGTTCCACCAACTCAGCACCCAATGCCATTGTCCAGCAGGGACACAGGTGGAATCCCAGGGGTGTATTTTCCTGTTCACCATCCACTAATCCAGGTTGCGCTTAAAAAGTGTAAATGATGTACTCCACTTGTTGAGAGGGAGTCTATTCAACAAAAAAGGGAGTCTATGGGACACAAATCTGTCCTACTAAAACATCCTACTGATGTCACAGACCAGGTTCAGGTCGCACATGCGGGTTGCTAGAGTGGAGCTTGACTTGCGGATATGCAGCAGTCCCATCAAGGTGGGGACTGAGATTGCTTTGTATGCCAGACAGAGGTCACCTCTGAGGAGTCTGCATGAGACTGAGTAGAGGGATAAGGCATTTAGCCCATCTGTGTAGGGTAGATGTTTAAGGCCTTGGAGTCTCCTGGTGAAGAACCTCTGTGGTCTCTACAGCTGCTGCATGTGTTTTGTGAGGTACATGCCAAAAGGAGCATTGTACTCAATAATGGGTCTTATAAGGGAAGAATACAGAGATGTTATGACCACCTTGTCCCTGGATGAGATACCCTTATTAATGAGGTGGGCCATGTAGAAAGCTTTCCATACAATGAAGGCAATATGGTGGTCAAAAGTCAGTTTGCTATCAACCTGGGTGCCTGAGTCCTCATGACTGATTGTGTGCTTAGGATCTTATTATCAATGTGATAATTTGTCGGGATGTCATCTCTCCCCAGAGGGGATGGTGGTGCATTTTTTGGCATTCATTTTGAGGCAATGTTTGTAGCATCAGTCTTTTGTTTGGGTGAGACCCTCTTGGAGGATGTCCACATCACTAGGGGAATTCATGACAGCACCCAGTTTACAGTCATCTGCAAAGTTGGTCAACCATAGCCCACTGGTTTTGGCCTGCACCTCAGAAAAGGTCAACCATATCTCACCTGACATAGTAGCCATCTCCGAAACATGGCTCAATCTACACGTAACTGACTCAGAATCCCCCCCCCCCCAAGATTTCAATGCATCCGATCTGACCGCCTAAATAAAAGAGGTGGTGGAGTCGCTCTACTTTACTCTAATCACCTATCTATCACACCTTTCCAAAATCCTATTCCTTCCTTTCATAATGCTGGACTAGTAATTGGCATGCTAAAATTAGATAAGCACAAAAGTATCTGCATCATCTCCCTCTATATTCCCCCGGCAATAACACCAATACCTTAGAAGACTTCCTCTCCTGGACCTCCACAAATATAAAGCAAGAAACTTACATACTGAGAGACGTAAATATTGACTGGCAAAAAATCATAGACCCCAATCCCTCCCTGTCTATTAACCTATTCAACTTTACTCAACTTATTCACACCATCACTAGACCCAACAAAACCAACTGCCCCAGCTCCATCCTAGACTGGATACTAGTGTCTCACCCAAATAGAACCACTACATCAGGTGTCACTCCTGACCCATTAGGTGACCGCCTCCCTGCACTCACCCACAGAGCCACCTCCTCCTCCCCATACTCCCACCACCTCCTACATACCCATAACCTAACTAACTTTAACCCCTCCACCTTCACTACCTCCCTTAAGCTCATTAACTGGAACCCTCTAAAAACACTGCCTCTTGATAAAGCCGTAGATTTCTTCAACTCTACATTCCTTTCCATCTTAAACTCCCTAGCTCCAACATGAACCAAAAGGGTTAAAGCCAAAACAGCACCCTGGCTCACTAAAGCTACCAAAAAAATTATGCAACAAAGAGACAAATGTTGGAAAAGCTACCACCGTCATAAACAACCTGAACTGTTAAACAGCTATGAAACCTAGCCAAAAAACAAGTCATTAAAGACAAAAAATCCTACTACAATCACCTACAAATAAACCACACAAAAAACCCCAAACAATTCTGGGACTCTATAAACAACCTCCTCAAGCCAGGTACCACAAAAAACCCTTGTCCCAACACAAGCAAAACTGACCAAGAAATTGCCAATCTATTCATTACCTTCTTCACCTCCTCCATTGCTGAGCTGACCAAAACCTTCCCAAATAACATCCCCCTATCCACCTCCTCCCAAGCTTGCACCCCACCCCCTCTCCCCCTAACTTTGAACTTAAACCAATATCCACCAACGTCATAAAGAAATTTCTCTATAGACTAAAACCTTGCACCAATGCTCCAGACAACATTCCCTCCTCCTTCTTAAAAAATGCCTCTGACAGTATTGCTCTCCCTATCAGCATCCTGATCAATAGATCACTTCTTAAATCATATGTACCAAAACTATGGCGTTCTGCTTTTATCCTTCCTCTCCACAAAGGTGGAAAAAACTATACCTTTTCTAACTTCCGCCCCATAGCCATTCTCTCTCCCATCTCTAAACTTCTCGAAAAATGCATTCACATACAACTCATGCCATTCCTAACCAAACATCAACTTCTATCTCCTACCCAACATGGCTTCCGCCCAGGACACAATACCAACACAGCCCTCCTCTCCTTCCTACACTCTATCAATTCAGCCCAAGAATCTGGTTACTTAGTTTCATCCGTTCTATTAGATCTATCTAAAGCCTTTGATACCATCTCTCATATCCATCTACTTAATCATCTATATAACCTTAACATCTCCACAAAAACTCTTTCCTGGTTCTCCAGATATCTTTCTGACAGGTCCCAAGCAGTGAAATGGGGCCAATCCTCTTCCTCCTTCCTTCCAACACCCACAGGAGTTCCCCCAAGGTTTCATTCTTGGCCCTCTGCTATTTAACATCTTTATTAATGATTTTCACAAAGCCATTCCTAACACCAAAATTGTCAATATGCAGATGACTCCACTCATCTGCCATGCCTCCAACCAAACTGAACTCAAGTCTCTAACTCAATCTGCCTTCTCATCCACTGAAAAATGGATGCACCATAACCACCTCTCACTAAATGCTAACAAAACTAAAATTTTCCTTTTCACTCCCTCCAAATCTACCCACATTGACAAACACTCATTTCAAATTACCAGCCTCAACAACTCTGTCATTGATATTGTTCCCTCCGCCAAACTGTTGGGGGTCACCATTGATGAACACCTAAAATTTAATACCCATATCCAACTCAACATCAAGAAAACCCACATAAAACTCGGCCTTCTCTACAGAAATACTCACTTCCTCTCTCCCTCTACTAGACTGACCCTGGCCACAACTTATCTTCTCCCATCTCTCCTTTATGGCGCTCCTCTGCTTACTAATCTATCTTCCACCCTTACCTCCAAGCTAGAAGTATGCTACAACAAAATCTCCAGGTTTGCCACAAATGCAAAAGCCTCCTCCCACCACTGCTCCTCCCTGCTAACCATAAACTGGCTTGAACTCCCCAATCAACTAGACCTCCTCCAAATTGTCTTAGCCCGCAAATTACTTTTTCAACCCAACAGTTGCCCTGCTTTATCCAATATCCTCCAACATTACAGCCCCCCAAGACCCCTTAGATCCACTCACTAAAATCTCATTACCATCCACAAACCAAAGCGTCCTGCTAGTCAGCTTCTACTATCCTTCATCCTAGCTAAAAAACGGAACACCCTGCCCTCCACCCTGAGAACTTGTGACAACCTAAATACCTTCAAAAGTCTACTTCACTCCTACCTGCTTCTCCACAGAAAATGTAACTGCACTCCACACCCCTACCTCCCAAACTCCCCCCTTCCTTCTCTCCTGGCTAAACTCATTACCTTTCAAACTACTGACTTATACTCCGACTACAACTCTTAAGCTATCTCCTTCCAGCATATCACTCTTTGACTCTAATTTCAGTCCTTTCATAACTACTTAATCTTCTTAACTACCAAGTATTAGACTCCTCCTCTATCCACTTCCCTTCCTGGTATAAAACTTGTTTACAACTCCATACTGAATGCTATGTAAAAGAATCTTTTGTGTGATATCTCAATTTGATACATAACTTAGCAATGTAAAATATTTCTATATGTTTATGCAACTTGTTTTGCAGTGTAAAAGAATTTTTTTCATGTGCTATTTCAATATGATATGTAACTTATCAATATGAAGAATTTCTATATGTTTATGTAACTTGCAAATCTTCGCAACTTAACAATGTAAAAACTATTACGTAACTAGTTATGTGGAGCTTTTCTCCCCGGGCCTCCACTGAAAATGGGCTCTTGAGCCCAGTGGACCTCCCTGGTCACCAAACTGGAATAAATAAATAAATAATAATAAAAGTATATCCCAAACAGCAGAAGCCCCAAGACCGATCCCGGGGGTACACTGCACATTATGATTCTATTGCTTCAGGTGGCTTTCCCTATTTTGACTAGGTGGGTTCTATAAGTGAACCAGTTTGTTACCCATCTGGTAGCATATGGATTGATGCCTAGTTGAGAGAGTTTATCTATTATACCTGAGTGGGGAATAGTATCAAAGGCTTTGGACAGGTCAAGGTAGGCAGTGTGCACCATCTTTCTCTCATCCCTCTCCACAAAGAAGGAGCAACTACAGACCCTAGGAACTATCAACCCATTAGCCTGACAAGTCTGATATATAAAGCTATGGAACACATTATCATGGACTTAATAAACAAGGATAAAGGGAATCACCAAACTCTGGATCTCACATAGTTTGGTTTTGTGAGGGGTAGATCATGCTTGCTCAACTTGTTCAACTTCTTTGAGTCAGTCATCAGAGCTGTGAATGAAGGCAAGGTGGTTCATACAGCCTACCTTGATCTGGCCAAGGCCTTTGATACCATACCACACTCAGGAATCATAGAAAAACTCACTAAGCTAGGCATCAACCCCTATATCACTAGAAGGGTTGCAAATTGGTTCACAGGTAGAACCCACAGTCTGAAAGTAGCTGAATCCAAGTCAGACTGCTGACCAGTCACAAGTGTAGTCCCACAGGGTTCATTCCTGGTTCATCTCCTGTTTGGTATCTACCTCTCTGAAGTCCAAGCCAACACGAAGATACTCTGGCTGACAAAGTTTGCAGATGATTGCAAGTTGGGAGCTATTATTAACTACGCAAGTGATGTTGACATCTTACAGAAAAGCCTCACTGAGACCAACAACTGGTGTCTGAATTATGGCCTTAAGGTCAATGTCAAAAAATGTGTCATCATCCCCTTTGGGGAAAAACCCAGTTCCCATAAATTACCACATTGATGGTAGTCCACTGAACACAGAAGACGTTATAACAGATCTGGGAACACAGTTTGACAGCAAATTCTCTTTTGACCATGACATTGCCACTGTGGTTAGAAAGTCCTTCTATGTGGCACATCTCATTGCTAAGGGTTTTGCATCCAGGAAGAAAGAGGTCATTGTCTCCCTCTACTCTTCCCTCATTAGGCCAATCATTAAGTACAATGCCCCATTTGGCATGTACCTCACTAAACGCCTGCAACAACTGGAGATACCACAAAAGTACCTCACAAAGAGGATTTTTAGGCCTTAAACATTTGTCCTATATGGACAGACTCAAAAAACTCCACCTATTCTCTGTTTCATATTGCCTACTTAAAGGTGATCTCTGCTTGACTTACAAATCCATGTCTGACCCAGCTCTGTTAGAAATGCTACATCTAAAGAAATCCCAATCCCTCTGCATCACATGCTCCAGAGACCTCAACCTCATTACCACAATCAACAGAACATACTGGAGGGACAGGTTAATACCTAGAGACTGCCCATGCTATGGAATATACTTCCCATACATGTCAAGCAGAGCACCTCACTGGCCCTCTTCAAGAGAAATCTTGATGAGTAGATGGTGTGATGATAGGTGAAGGCTGCCAGCCTAGCTAGATAGAATTTTGTAGATAATTCTGCCATTTGTAAATATTAATATAAGCCACGGGCTTGTTCTCTTAAATGGGAAAAATGGTGTTAAATGTGAAACTGCAAAAATATAACAACAGTGCACTCTGCTGTAGGAAAGCTGATAAGTCAAGCATTGTGTAATTGTTTTATGTCAAAACTCGGAGCCGAGATGTATAAATGAAGGAATTCTTCCTATTGTTTTGAGACCAGAGTTAATGGCTAGAATTTACATGTATAATTTATTTTATTGCTCTGGTTTCTTGACCAGCTGCAAGATTAAAAGGGCCATTAACCTCTGAGTTTCTGTTAGCATGGGAAAACAGAAAATTGTTAAGAATGATATAATGTGAAGCAGCACTGTGCTATCAATTATAAGAGAGAATCAGAGAGCATTTTGCATTTTGTCTTGAGAACATCCAACTCACCAGTAGTACTCTGCCTGTGTTTGCACGTAAGTAGGATCTTAGACTTTAGAGTGTCTCTTAGAAATAGGTAGGAAATAGGAAGGTTAGACTAAGTGTTTTTCTGTGTTGATGTTAGAACTATTCTACTGTATTATTTTAAACATTTCCTGTGATCTCTGAACTCTTGACCAGCACTGTGTAGTAAGAAGTATTGTTTTGTGTTTTTATTATTTATTATTAAATATTTTTAAACCTTTCAACTGTGGCTGTTTTGTGTAGAGATAAGTTAAGCTCTATAGTACATTGCATGTCTATAGTGATACTGTCCAAGCCACCCCAAATTAGCCTTGCTATTCAGTCACACTTACCATTTGGATAATAATATTGCACAGTAATAATTGGACACCCTTTATGAAGGTCCTTTTTAGTATCTGATAAATACTAGTGGGTGGTGGCAGCTGGTACTACCTTTTAGACTGGGCAGAAATGGGGCACAGCTGGAGAATCTGTGCCAGACTTCCCCAGGAGTGTCTGTGTGTTTTTTTATAAAATTCACATCTCAAAGTATGTGTGTGTGTGTGTGTGTGTGTGTGTGTGTGTGTGTGTCAGCTACTTGGGCAGGGACACAAAGCAAGGGTTGGACAGAGAGGGTGTTGGAGGTTTTAGCTTGCCCACTTGGCTGAGATCTGGACCCTATAGCTATTCCAGTGGGGAGTCTTATTGGGGATCTGGAGAGAAAGGGAGAAACCAGCCCCAGACTGACTGTGATCTCTGTGTGCTTTTAAGAGAAATTGTACTTTACTGTATGGGTATTTGTTATTCTCCCCTATGTGGATGCCCCTCACTGGTATTAGTGGTGAGGACTGAGGCTCCTTGATTGCTGGGCCAGTGCATGGGCATCACATATTAATTGCTTGGCAGTGGTAGGATATCCACACCACATATTAATTGGTTGGCAGATACTAATTGTCTTGTAGTGGTGTGGATATCCCACAGTGAATTCCTGAAGCTTGTGTACAGTGTTCACTGAAGGTGTATTTGTACTATAAATCAGCCATGCAGTGAATACTCAGAGTTCAGATCACAATTGTTTTATTTATTGTATTAACTTAGTTAGTCAGGGAGAGCAGGCAAGCACGTCAGCAGAGGAATATGGAAAGCTGACAAAGAGCCAGTTGGCTGAGATGTGCCAGGCTAAAGGACTGATGTAGGGAAACTTGACTAAGGCAGACATGATTGCAACTTTGGGCACAGCTGCAGCAGAAAACAGCAACCAGGAGGATGATTAAACTGGCCGTGGAGATGTACAACACTCAAGGAATGGACATCTCAACCTTGGAGCAGAGGACTTAAAAATCCATCTGGAGCTAAAGAGAGTTGAGTTGGAGACCAGGCATTGGGAAATGGAAGCTGTGGTAAAGGACCGACAGAGGCAGCATGAGAAGGAGATGCTGACTCTTCACCAGAGTCATGGAGGTAATGGGGAAGGGAGTAACTGGACCCCAGAACCACAAGGTCAGTAAATTTCTTACACAGTTTACAGAGGGGGATAATTTTGATAGTTTCATTAATATGTTTGAGAGGGTATGTAAGCAGTATGGTTTGACCAAAAGCTCTGGGTATGGTTCCTGGACCCCTAACTCCATGGTAAAGCTGTAACTGTGTTGTTTAAAAATTCTTATCATGATTTTTTTTTTGATTATACTGCTGTTAAGAACTGTTTGTTAGAATTTTTTAAGGTAACACCTGAAAAGTATAGGAAAAAGTTTTGTGAGCATAGAGGCAATCAAGATGAAAGCGTGTGTGAATATGCTGCTGACCTGAGCACTTATTTTCATAAGTGGGTGAGTGGATGTCGGGTCACCACTTCTGAAGGGCTGGCAGACCTTTTAGTGAGGGAACAAGCCCTTAGCACTTTGCCTGAGGACATGAGGACCTGGTTAGCAGATAGACAATGTGCTACTTCAAATGAGTTGGGGAAGAAGGAAGACCTATACTTAGCAAGCAGGGCATCCCTGTACAGGAAAAGGACCCCAAGTACTTTTCATTGATCTAAAGAAACCCATAGTGGGCAGCCCAGACTGCCCCAACAGAATATGCCAGTAGCAGGGAAAGCCACTAGTTCAGGTACATGACCAGAACCTAGGGTTAAATGTTTTAAATGCAACCAGTGGGACCATGTGGCATACAGATGTCCATGGAGGCAAGGTGGGGAACAAAAGGTGAGAGAGCCAGTAAGTGTGGAAGACAAAATGCTAATAGTAGGTTGTCTTGAGATAACAGGGGTATTAAACTACCATCCTGTAGATGTCCTGATAAAGAAGGATTTTGCTGAGGTAGTACTATGAGCTAATGCAGTAACATGCAGTCAAGCTTCAAGACAAGCTTGTGGGTCTGGTAGCCTGGAGAAGACCCAGACAGACTACATACTTGCAGCCAGGACTGGTGAGGTAGTTACTTCAGGAAGGAAGCTACACTGTAGCAGTGAGACTGAAGGTGAGCCACAGCTGTTTGTGGGTACTGATGTTACCTTGGACAGAGTGACTGCAAAGGTAGAGGTGAGTAGTAGTCCCCAGGCTGACAGTGAGGCACCACTATCAGTGGATGCCAGACTTCCTGTGGAAGGGGAGCTGGGAAGGGTTACAAAAAGAGAGATGAGACAGGATCAGCTCTCAGATCCTACATTCCAAAGCCTGAGGCAGGTAGCTAGTGAGGCACCTGATTCTCAAGGGAAGGAGGATCTGTATACTGGGACAAAGGGTTACTGTACAGAGAGTGGACCCCTGATTGAGGGCTAGAAGGTGAGAGGGTACAGCAGTTGGTAGTGCCTAGAACCTACTGTTTGGCACTTCTAGCCATAGCCCATGATATTCCCTTTGCAGGTTATATGGGCATAAAACATAGAAAGAGATGTCTTATGCAGAAATTTTGTTGGCCTGGAATTTCCAGAGATGTAACAGGGTACTGCAGGACCTGTGAGCAGTGCCAAAAGGTAGGCAAAGCAGAAGACAAGGTGAAAGCTCCTTTGATGCCTTTGCCTGTGATTAAAGAGCCATTTCAGAGGGTAGATATGGATACTGTGAGGCCTCTGATTACCCCAAGTTCCACAGGGAAAAACTATATCCTAGTGGTGGTAGATTATGCTACAAGATACCCTGAGGCAATGGCTTTGTTCTTTATTGAGGCAGAAAAGGTGGCAAATGCTTTGTTAAAGAGTTTCAGCAGGGTAGATTTCCCAAAAGAAATACAGACTGACAAAGGTGCCAGTTTCATGTTAGACCTGCTGGCTTGACTGTGGATGTTCTGTGGAGTTAAGCACCTGAATACCACCCCATACCATCCCCAGACTAATGGTATTGTTGAGAGGTTAAACTCTACAATCAAGTCCATGCTATGGGCATTTGCAGACCAGTTTAAGAGGGAGTGGGACAAATATTTGCCCCATCTGTTGTTTGCTTACAGAAAGGTTCCCCAGGAATCCACAGGTTTTTCACCCTTTGAGTTGGTATATGGGCATAGGGTGAGGGGACCTCTAGATTTAGTTTGTGATGAGTGGGAAGGTGAGTGTGAACCTCACAAGAAGTCTGTTGTGGCATATGTCCTAAACCTTAGGACAAGGCTCAAGGAACTCATGGGATTGGCCCAGGAGAACATGGCAGAGGCCCAACAACAGGAAAAGTTATGGTATTATAGGAATGCTCGAGCTAGAAAATATGCTGTAGAGCAGCAGGTAATGGTTCTCATTCCTATCAGACACAACAAGCTGCAAGCAGCTTGGGAGGGACCCTACAAGGTGGTACAAAAGGGAAGTGATATTAACTACATGGTGAAACCACTAGGCAGAAGGCAGGGGCATAAACTGTGCCATGTTAACATGATGAAACATTACCATGATAGAAAGGCCCTTATGCTGAGTATTTGCAGTAGCTTGCAGGAGGAGTCTGAGGGAGATCTGGTGACTGATCTCCTCATTGAGGCTCAGACAGACACCTCAGTGAAAGGGGTAGCAATGTTCCAGCAGCTATCTCTTACCCAGGTTTGAGAAATCCAAGCAGTGTTACAGGAGTTTGGGGATGTGTTCACTGGGAAACCAGGGTGCACCCACCTGATGCAGCAAAGGCCTATTAGGCAGTCCCCTTATAGGGTGCCTGAGAGAGTTAAACAGACTCTGAGGGAAGAGATACAGGAGATATTAGAGCTAGGGGTAATTCAAGAGTCCAACAATCCCTGGGCCTCCCGTGGTGATGGTGGCAAAGAAGGATGGCAGCGCCAGGTACTGTGTAGACTACAGAAAATTAGTCACACAGAGATAGATGCTTACTCTATGCCTTGGACAGATGAGGCCCTAGAGCAGCTGGGTGGGGCTAAGTATCTTGCAACCATTGATCTTATCAAGGGTTACTGGCAGGTGCCCTTGACTCCCAGTGCTAAAAAGAAGTCAGCCTTTGTGAGTCCTTTTGGCTTGTATGAGTTCACAAAGATACCCTTTGGGATGAAAAATGCCCCAGCAACTTTCCAGAGGCTCGTAGATCATATCCTAGCAATAGCAGGTGGGTTTGCCCTTGCTTACCTAGATGACATTGCCATCTACAGCCATTTTTGACAAGATCCCCTTCAGCATGTCAGGGGGGTGCTGGGCAGACTACAGAGGGCAGGGTTGACTATTAAGTCCAGCAAATGTTAGGTGGGTATGGCAGAGGTCTCCTACTTGGGACATAGAGTGGAGAGTGGTACAATCAGGCCAGAACCTGCCAAAGTAGAAGCCATTCAGTCATGGCCTGCACCTGTTACCAAAAAGCAGGTGAGGGCATTGTTAGGGACAGCAGGGTACTACAGAATGTTTGTCCCCAGTTATAGTACCATAGCTGCTCCCCTTATAGGCCTGACAAAGAAAAACAGGCCAGATAAGGTAGTGTGGACCCTGGCATGTGAGCAGGCAGTCCAGAAGCTTAAAGAAGTTTTGGGAGGACCCCCTGTGTTAGCCAGTCCAAACTACAGAAAATAATTTCTTGTGCAGGTGGATGCTTTGAACCATGGGTTGGGGACTGTACTAAGCCAGATTTCTTCAGAGGCAGAAGAGCACCCAGTGGTGCATCTCAGTCATAGGCTCCAACCCAGAGAGGAATGCTATGTAGCTGTAGAAAAGGAATGTCTAGCCATAGTGTGGGCACTGCAGAAACTTCAGCCTTATCTATATGGAAGAAAATTCACTGTAGTGACAAATCACAATCCCCTAACATGGTTAAACAGAGCCAGCCAGCAAAATGCCAAGTTGCTAAGGTAGAGCCTAGGGTTACAAGCATATGATATGTCAGTGCAGCACCACAGTGGGAGTACCAATGCCAGTGTAGATGGGATGTCAAGACAGGGAAAGGGATAAGGTATACTCAGATAGACCTAGCCCTCTCAAGCAAAGTTTCTCAAGAGTCACTTGAAAAACTAGCTTGATTTCTCCAGGGGGAAGATATGTGAAGTTAGGTGAAGGCTGACAGCCTAGCCAGATAAGATTTTGTAGATAATTCTGTCATTTGTAAATATTAATATAAGCCACAGGCTTGTTCTCTTAAATGGGAAAAATGGTGTTAAATGTGGAACTGCAAAAATGTAACAACAGTGCACTCTGCTGTAGGAAAGTTGATAAGTCAAGCATTGTGTAATTGTTTTTTGCCAAAACTTGGAGACGAGATGTCTAAATGAAAGAATTCTTCCTATTGTTTTGAGGCCAGAGTTAATGGTTAGAATTTACATATATAATTTATTTTATTGCTCTGGCTTCCTGATCAGCTGCAATATCAAAAGGGCTACTAACCTCTGAGTTTATGTTAGCCTGGAAAAACAGATTTTTTTTTAAGAATGATGTAATGTGAAGCAGCACTGTGTTATCAATTTAAAGAGAGAAAATCAGAGAGAATTTTACATTTTGTCTTGAGAACATCCAACTCACCAACACTCTGTGTCTGTATGTAAGCAGGATCTTAGACTTTAGTGTTTCTCTTAGAAATAGCTAGGAAATAGGAAGATTAGACTAAGTGTTTTTTCTGTGGTGATGTCAAAACCATTCTACTGTATTATTGTAAGCATTTTCCTGTGACGTCTGAACTCTTGACTAGCAGTGTGCAATAAGTATTGTCCTGTGTTTTTATTATTTATTATTAAATATTTTTAAACCTTTCATCTGTGGCTGTTTGTGTAGGGATAAGTTAACTTATCTAGCCAAACTGGAGGTAACGCTCTCTCCAACCAAGACTGGACTTGACAGTCAAGAGGAAAAGCTAAACACTTGCACCACACCACACTCATCCCATAGTCCCACTAAACCTACACCACTAAAATCCACACATAGAAACACAAAAACTTTCATGGAGGCTCTCAATAATAACCTGCTCAAGCAACAGAGACCTCCATAGCAGAAATGCAAGCAACCTCCACCCCCAACACAACACAAATGACACATAGCCCACAGACTCAGTGTGTCACTCAACCACAGCTCATAAGGCAAAACAATGCACCCAACACTACCCAATTTGGTTTTGTTAAGGCCAGATCATGCCTCTTAAACCTGGTGGACTTCTTTGAGATGGTTACCAAGGCATTAGATGAGGGAAAGGAGGTCCACACAGCCTACCTAGACATCGCAAAGGCTGTTGACACAATTCCCCATACTAGTATTATAGACAAGCTCACCAGCTTGAACATAAACCCCTACGTCATGAGATGGGTTGCCAACTGGCTCATGGATAGAACCCACATGGTGATAGTTGCAGGCTCTATACCTGACTCTAAACCTGTTACAAGTGGCGTCCCCCAGGGCTCAGTCCTACAACCCCTCCTGTTCATTATATACTTCTCAGAGGTACAGGCAAGCATAGGACTGTGGCTGACCAAATTCACAGATGACCGCAAACTAGGGGCCATAATTGATTCTCTGGCTGATACAGACACCCTTCAGATGGCCTCAAGCTAAATGCCAAAAAGTGCATAGTCATCCCCTTTGGAAAAAATAAAATACCCACGAACTACCACATAGGTGGTAGTCCCCTAAATACAGAAAATGTAATAAGGAATCTGGGGACCCAAGTAGATAGTAATCTCTCCTTTGATAATCATATTGCCAAGGTGGTTAGAAAATCCTTCTATGTGGCCCACCTAATCACAAAAGGGTTCACATCTAGAACAAAAGAGGTTATTGTGCCTCTCTACTCATCACTCATTAGACCCATCATAGAATACAATGCCCAATTTGGGATGTACCTTATAAGACACCTGCAACAGCTGGAAAGGCCACAAAAGTACCTCACCAATTGGATTACTGGCCTCAAATGCCCTATGCAGCCCAACTCAAGAAACTCCAGTTGTACTCAGTTCCATATCGCTTACTCAGAGGTGATCTCTGCCTGACATACAAGGCCATGTCCAACCCAGAATTGATGGACATGCTCCACTTAAAAAAAACAAATCTCAGAGAGACACACACTCTAGAGATATAAACCTCACCACAACGATAAATAGGACATGCTGGAGGGATAGTTTCCTATCCCAGAGACTCCCCATGCTTTGGAACAGGATTCCAATATACATCAGGCAGAGCCCCTCACTAACACTCTTCAAGAGAAACCTTGATGGGTGGATGGGAAACAGAAAATTTATCCCTGGGATCACTGCATTGGCTCTGCTGGACAGTGGCGCGGGGAAGTAATGGCTCTGCTGGATAGTGGCACAGGGAACTGATGGCTCTGCTGGACAGAGGCACAGGGAACTAATCTAAGGGGGTGTCAAAAGCCAACACATTCTGGCTAGGCTTATAAATGCCCTTGGGCAGATAGCCTAGTACTTACCTATGAACCTATGAACCTATGAACCTATAGGTGACAGTATAGTCAGGCACACTGATGTCCCACTCACCAGGCTAAACAAGGAGAAGGTTACTGTCAGCTGCCTGTCGGGTGCCAGGATCTGTTACATAACCCATGCACTCAGGTCACTTCGCAACAAGTACAAATATGACTCAGGGTTAAGAACACTTACAATGAGTGCAGTTTCATGTTTAGACTTCTAGCATTTATCAGCATGACTTTTAATTTACTTTCTGAAGAAATTTTCACATTGGTAGTTTTGCCCTCATAGCATTGCCTAAAAAATGCACTAAGCCCAAGGGCGACAGATGCAGACCATCTCTCGCAAAGCATCTTGGTTTGTCAGTCATGTCATCCTAGGCTGTCAGGCACTGGATCCCCTTGGAATGACAGTAGAAACTAGGCCAATTGTTAAAGTCAATCATTTTCTGTTTGTATTGAGGCATCATTCTGGGTGATGGTAGAATGCTGCTTAAGGCTAGGAATATACCTGCCTGTGACACATGTTCAGTGAGCTCAGTCATGTCTCCCTTCATATAGTCCAGGGAGGTATATCTCAAGTCAGTCATGTCAACATGGACTATGACAAAGTCATAATAGTACCTGTTGAGAGACTTGAGTTCATTGGTGATATGTGGGATTCTGGCACCCTACAAACAACTAACTGTGACTTTCACCTTATCCAGCCTGGTGAGGGGCACATCTGTGTGCCTCACAATGAAGTCTCCTATGGCTAATATGTTGGGTTTATATTTAGGCCTTAGTGGCTTTGAGACACAGGTGTGTGGACTATGTGTGGTATATGGTGTGGTGGGCAGTGGAGTTCACATGTGTTTTTGCCTCGGAGGCCTCTTTAGTTTGGGTATGTTTTTGTTGAGGACCTCTGCATATGTGGGGGGGGGTGTTGTGTAGGTGTGGGTGGTGTTTGATGTGTGGTGTTTGTGTTAGCAACCTTCTCAGTGCCATTTATACTGGCTTGTGGGGGAGAGAGAGCAATAACTTTAGGTGCTTGATGTAATTGCAGCTTTCACAAATTGTGTTCCTAGGTGGTAATAGTAAAGGGTTGTCCATGTACATGAGGCAGTTGCTACACTGACTCAGGATGCCCATATCAACCAGACTGGCAGTAGAAAGCATAGGAAATTGCCCATCCATATTTGTCAGAAACTGAGGGACAGAGGCAAAAGAGACCTAAGAAGGTAAACGGTGGAAGGTCTAAAACTAATACTACTAGGTGATCACACAAGTGGTACTAAGGGAAAATTTGTAGCTGGAATAGCTCAAAAAGGGTTAAAAAACATGCAGTTGAAGCTCTGGATGCAGCAAACCTGTATCTAGGCTATGATACTCAATTTAAGGTTAAGAACACAGAAAACAACTCACAAAGAAGCACTGAGTAACCATTTACAGATAAAAGAACAGAACTCACAGTATAAAAAAATACAAACTCTGGGATTCATGAAGCCTGGCCAGGTGCCGGATTAGCGTCGGTGATCTAGCGCCAAATATGGCCGCCGAGCGATTCAGGTACAAGCTGTTTCCACGTGCACTACCAGCATACGGCAGAGCTGCGCAGCTCCCGGTGCATGTATGCTAATTACCCCATGCGCAGCAGTGTAGCATACAAATGAAGGTATAGAGTGATTCATGAAGTGGTGCAGGCATAACGTAAGAATGTAGAAATGTAAACTAAAAAAAAATGGTTTACATTTTGTCAAACATAAAATCGGAGCCATGAAAGCAGACCAAACTTATGTATTATAATGTTAATATATGCCAATGGCTAAATATAAAGCCAATGGCAAAAAACAACATGCACAACATATAAAAAATAACATTTAATGTCATGGCCACACCAACGCAAAGTAAAACCACAGTGCATCTGTGCGCAAACGGGATCACAAGGAAAATATATTTAGCTGTCATAAAACTGTAATGTAACACAATTCATGATATCCCCATAATAGTCAATGTCACACATGCTACACCACAACCATGGCGCAAAGGTTGCTAAGGGTCTGTGACAGTGTTCCATGCGGTAACTAGGAATTAGCAGTCAATGCCATGCAAATGAGTCAAGTAATACTGAATTGCAAACACCCTGCCGGCATAAGGATGGACCACACAACATAGCGGTACAACACCAAGGAGTGGCCTGGAGATAAACATGACATCAAGAGAGGGGCGCGCCACCATAGCTGTAAGCACATTGGATCATTGCTAATCCATGTGGCATGTTGCTAAGCAAAGCTGCAGGATAGGGGTGTGGAAGTAGCCTTAGCTTTGCTTAGCTGAGAGCACACAAAGTAACCGAAAGTTCATGTGAACGTGGATAAAAACGCGCATGAAACCCGGTAAATGGGTGTGCGCGGTGTGCACCACAGCTGAAACAGGAAGGATACGGGAAGACAATAAGGAAATGCTGCAGCATGGTAATTGGAGTACAAATGAGTAATTAACACCTAGAAACTCACAGTGGGCCATAGACAACAGCTAACAAGGCTGCTAGCAACTACCTACAGAACAGGAAAGGGGAGGTGCCGTACAGCAAAAAAAAGAGAACTGTCACAGCAGAACAAAGCAAACTTGCAGTAGATCAGCTACATAACACATTTCCCAACACAATCGTGGGTTGTGAAAGTACAAAATAAGAAAGATGGATGCATGCCTGACAATGGGAGGGGAATTGGGTTGAAAATTGAAGTAAAGGGCTATAGATGAATCATGGCAGTCAAGCGAGAGTCAACACCAAAGGCCCCACAATAGCAGTACCTGCTGTAAAACCAATAATTAAGATACCCTGCAGCTGGAATAGCACAAACACACCCAATTACACCAGCATCATCCATTGCACAATAGTATAAGGTGTGAAAGCCCCACACACATGCACACTTGTGTATTCCCAGACACTCTGCACCATTGTTGTATACAGACAGGGAACTTTTAATATGTACATGTTAGGGGCTGCCATAGCTTTGATTCACCAGCATGTGTTGGAGACTGACAGTGGTGTGGAGGATGATGCTGACAACCATCTCAGGCACCGGAGGAGGAGAAGAGTGTTCAGACCTAGGGTAACCTACCAGGGGCTACATGATCTGGAGATAGTAGAGCATTACAGGGTGGACAGGGACATCATACAGCAACTTGTTGAGCTGTGCCGGCCATGCCTCAAAGCCAGAAGTAAGAGAGGGGAACCCATCCCAGTGGACACGAAGGTATGTGCAAGCTTGACAATACTAACCACAGGTACCTTCCAAAGGCCAGCTGGGGATATCATGGGGATCTCACAGGCATCAGCATCCAGGGTACTCCACCACTTCCTGGATGCCATGTTACCACAAGCCATTTAGCACATATACTTCCCCCAAATGTAGGAGGAGTTGGCCAGCAATATGCATCTCTTCCACCGTGTGGCAGACTACCCAGAGGCACTGGGTGCAATAGACTACACGCACATACACATCAAGTCACCACCCGGTGAACAGGGTAGGTGCTACATAAACTGCAAGGGATTCCCCTCCATCAACTGCCAGGTCGTGTGCAATGCCCAGGGCATTATCATGGATGTGTGTGCTGGCAGCCCTGGAAGCTATCACGACTCCCACATCTGGCATGCCTCACAGCTGTACCAGGTATTTGCCAGGGGGGACATCCCATATGGCCACCTGGTGGGGTATGCTGGCTATGCACTGGAACCGTGGATGATGACTCCCATCAGAAATGCACACACAGCCACGCAAGAACGCCATAATGAGGCACATGCAGAAACCAGAATAATCATAGAGAGCATGTTTGGGATGCTGAAATCACGGTTCTGTTGCTTGGACATATCTGGTGGAGTCTTACAGTACTGTCCAGGAACATGTGCCCACATCTTCATAGCATGAGCCATGCTACACAATATGATCCTGCAGAAACAGCTGCAGCAGGGACAGAATGGTGAAGGCCCTCACAGCCCACCACCATTGCCAAGGGACCCACAGGCACAGGGGGACTCAGACCATGAACACACTGTGCTAGTCCCAGTAGGCAGATGGAGGCGTGCCCAGTATGCCCATACCTTGGCAAAGAGGGAACGTATGGCACACACACTGATAGTATAGGCACTCATGGACTGACACCCTTCTCCACCTGCGCACACAGCAAACATGGATGGCACACACACACACGACCACCAGTATATTGTCATGTATAAGTAGTCTACTGTGTGCATCCTACATAGGTAGCCCTCAACTATTGTACACACAACCACCATTGGCACAAGATAAGTCAATACCTGAACAGTAAATTAAGCTATCAGCATGTGTCCATACTGTATGTACAGGTTCATAGATACAAAGGTAGGTACATGCCCTACTGCCGAGGCCACTCATAAGCATAGGCAAAACGTGTCTGCTGTCACCACCCCATCCATTAACTAACTGTCCCTCTGTGGAGCAGAGCCAATTATGGGACCCCTAGGGTGTAGCCACTGTTCACCACCCACTCTGCAAGGATTCCCTGAAGTGTTAGTGAGGGGTTTTGTATAATGTAATCAGGGATGTAATTCCAAATAATGGGGAGTATCCCTGACAGGAATCTTCACAGATGTTTACATGTTAAATAGTATACCTTAAACACATCTTGCATATATAGGTAGTTCTCCACAGAATAATAAACATGTGGAACACACAACCGCTGAAATGTGCATTAATCACCCTTGCCACTACCTGTGCCTGTTCTGAGAGGTAAGATATCACTGCCAGGATTAGAACACGCAACCATGAACACATTCATCACATTAACATACCACTAAGCTACCTGAGATGTACCAATGGCAGTCGTGTATACTGACAGGATAAAACACAAAAGGTAGGAATGTGTTGAAATAGGACAAACCGGCATGTACCCAATGAAAGGTGTATGTTATACATATATATATATATATATATATATATATATATATATATATATATATATATATACATCATATATATAGAAAGAGAGAGGGGGGGAGAGACAGAGATACATGTCGATATATGGGGATATACATATATATGTAGATATATAGATAGGTTAACAACATCTACATAACCATGGAGGTACATATAAATGGGATACCTACCACATACCGACTACTTTACATACTGACGCACGTAATCCCAAGGCTTAAGGTCCGAAAGAACACAGTACTGAAACACCATACGCGCGAGGTCTAAAATCACAATGTTAAGGAACAGTTAGTCAGTGCTTTTGGTTTTGCGGTTCAGGTAGGTTACTGTGTGTAAGTGTGTTTCTTAAGGCTATAGTGTGTGTAAGTGTGTGTTCTGTATGTGGTGTGTGTTCTTGGGGGACTGTAATGTGTGGGTGTGGGTTAGCTTTGTGCATCTGTTTGCGTGACCTAGGAGGTAGAATATTAAAGTAGGGGGTGGTGTGGGGGATGCAGACACCTACATGGGGGGTGTAGGGGGGCTTGGCCACCTGCTCATACGTACTGTAGGATGGTTTGTTTGGATGTGTTGGGTAGCAGTGTGTCTGTGTGTGCGTGTGTGCGTGTGTGTGTTCCATGTTCGTGTTACTTTTGTGAGTTACTGTCGCTGTTGGTAATGTGGGGTATGGGAGTCTGGTCCCGGTACTGTGTGCATCGGAACTCTGTGTTTTTGGGATTCCATAGGTATCCCGTATACAGCGGTTGATGTGTTCATATATGTGTGTAGAACATGGACCATAGCAATCACACATTCCGCCACTACCAACATTTATGAACAAAGGATATGGAGAGTATATGCATATACACTATTACAAATATGTGCCATGGACATGAGCCAATGATAGTGTTACCACCTGTCCCACTTTGCGAAGGACACTCCCTCTTTGGGCGGTTGTGTCCTGACCAAATATATTAAACGTGGCAAATGTCCTGGGATTGTAGGACATAATTATGTCCCATATGTACTGTAATAGTTGTGTACAATAGTTATTTCTGTATCTAAAATACCTACATGTTACAAGAAACAGGATAAGCAACTAAACTGCTACAAGAATAAGCTTATATTTAGGCAAGAAAGGAATGTTCTATCCCCTGTACTGACCGTGGGTTTGTGTTGGCCTGTAAATTCTGATGTGTGTCCCGAAAATGTCCCACTATGGCCATATGAAATGGTGGCAACCCTAGCCAAAGAGGGTCAGCCACTAACACAACTACGATGACTGCAAATAACTATGACAGAAATACACAGCTTTCATGTAGCAACACTTTATTACATTCAGATGTATTACGGAAGGGATTCAAGGACTAACATCACCTGCATGCTATACAGGAACCACATAACAGTACCTTAATGAATCAGCCTGCAATTACCATTGTATTAGTCCACAAAAGGATAGGTGTTCAAATAGGGAAGGAACCCTCATGCACATATCGATTATGTATAAAAGCAGTTCCTACACACCTGCATCTGCTATGCACACCCACCAACATCACCCCCACACCCAAACATATTACAATACAAGCTGTAATAACATCACAAATCATTCACTCACTGTACAACATTTTCTGAAGCCTTAACATACCTTGTCAGAGACACACTAACATGGCCCTATGTGGAATAGCTGCTGTTATACAATGGAACAGCTGCTGATGTTACAGGGTTTGTTTGCACTAACCCCATTTCAGAGGGTTGTGTGTACACCGGGATGTGTTAGCAATTACTGAGTAATAGCACAGTATGCTACACTTGTACACCAAATCAGGGATGTCTGGTGAGCACACTGTAAACCACATAACAGTTCATGCATACCCATACAGCCTTGAGCTGGCCAAACATCCTTGCCAGGCTTAAACATCTGCAGAAGTATCAGGTACAAACAAACCCTGCATATGTAGCAATGTTCTGAAATATAAAAGCTGTACTCACATGTAGAACAAAATCGTCTAGCCATTACACACAGTCCACGGGAGTCATATAGCTAATATATCTCTGTGTGTCTCCATATAGCTGTTGAAATATATCACAAACAACACATCCAGGCCATCTTCCTCGAAAGTAAGGCAAACGGACAATGCTCAAAAGGAGTACTCAGTTATACACCACTGTTGCCATGGTATTGGTAATGGAGTAGCTGCATAGCTGATGTGCATATAATTAACTACTTTGGAACAGCAATTGGTGGACAGGATACCACATGTTACTGATATGTAACTAGAAAAGGATTTGTTATCACACATTGAAACCATCCGTATATACCAGCAGAACGTTACAAAGAACATTGAAAAACAAACTGAAAAGGATTGAATCAACAGTTAACGACACCTCGGGTTACTAATAAGGTATGTAGAACAGTCATTATTTTTGTGTATGTAATACCTTTCTGTAGTATTTAAAGTGCACTCAATCCATATAGTGGAAACAGTCATCTTGTAGTTATGTACTGTTGAGCATAGTAATGCTTGTAGTATTTGTGTGTACTGCTGTAGGTCACAAGGCAAACACCGCATACAACACAAGGGATGCTATATAAAGGCTTTGAACAGAAATACTCCTCACCAGCGATGTCAGTTGAAGGGCTGGTCCAACAAGTATGTGCTATAACAGGGGATAGTATATATTGATATATTGTGACTGTAGCCATATGTATGGGTGTATTAGATTAGAGAATAACATGTGGAAGGTTGGGCCACTGTGCAATTATGATTTGCATTGTGGGATATTGTGCCAATAACTGTGTAATGTACAGTATTGTAGGCAGATATGTATTACAAGCTATACAGCATTACTGTAATGTTAGGCAAACATTAGTTATGTCTATTGGCATTTACAATACACAATAACAGGATACATATGTCTTTTAGTCACCCGACAGTTTATCAGCATGATAGCAAAGTAAAATGGAAGAGTTAGTTAACTATCCATGCACATAAGACATGTAATATGTGCAAATGTAGGTACTAGGCTGTCTTACCAAGGGTATTTGTAAGCCTAGCTAGAGTGTGTTGACTTTTGTTACCCCCATAGGTTGGTTCCCTGTGCCTCTGAATGGCAGAGCCATTAGTTCCCTGTGCCTCTGTCCAGTAGAGCCACTGCAGTGATCCCCGGGGTACATGTCTGTCTCCCATCTACATGTCAAGGTTTCCCTTGAAGAGTGCTAGTGAGGGGCCCCGCCTGATGTACATTGAAATCATGTTCCATAGCACAGGGAGTGTCCGGGTCAGGAATCTATCCGTCCAGCATGTCCTACTCATTGTTGTGGTTAGGTGTATATCCTAGAGCATGTGGCTCTCAGGGGCCTCTGTTTAGGTGGAGCATATCCAGCAATACAGGGTTGGACATGGGCCTTGTATGTCAAGCAGAGATCACCTGTGAGTATGCGGTATGCAACGGAGTACAGCTGGAGTTTCTTAGGTTGGGCTGCATAGGTCATCTGTTTGAGGTCAGTAATCCTCTTGGTGTGGTACTGGTGTGGTCTTCCAGGCTGTTGCAGTTGTCTTGTAAGGTATATCCCAAATGGGGTGTTGTATCCTTTAATGGGTCTAATATGTCATGAGTAGAGTCACAATGGCCTCCTTTGATCTGGATGCCAACCCATTAGAGATTAGGGGGGCCATGTAGAAGGATATTCTAACCACCTTGTCATTATGAGTATTGACGGAGAGATTGCTATCTACTGGGGTTCCCGGATCCCTTATTACCTTTTCTGTATGTAGGGGACTAGCACCTATGCGGTAGTCCGCGGGTAATTAGTTATATCCAAAGGGGATGACTATGCACTTTTAGGCATTCTGCTTGACACCATGATATTAACACCAGGTATCCATCTCAGTACGACCCTTCTAGAGGGTGTCTGTAACAGCTGGGGAAACAATTATGTCCCCTAGTTTGCAGTCGTCTGCAAACCTTTTCAGCCAAAGCCCTCCTGTGCTTGTCTGTACGTCAGAGCAATATATACCGTACATGAGGGGCCTAGGACTGAGCCCTGGGGGATGTCACTTGTAACTCGTATACAGTTGGACCTAGGGTATGCAACTCTCACTGTATGGGTTCTGCCCGTGAGTCACTTTGCAAACCATCACATGATGTAGGGGTTAATGTTCAGGCGGATGGGTATGTTGATAATACCAGAAGGATGAATAGTGTTGAAAGCCTATGAGAGAT
Organism: Protopterus annectens; assembly: GCF_019279795.1. Taxonomy (NCBI): domain Eukaryota; kingdom Metazoa; phylum Chordata; order Ceratodontiformes; family Protopteridae; genus Protopterus; species Protopterus annectens. Next base: position 1,070,454,270 of record NC_056726.1, on the reverse strand, counting down.
CTAGGTAGGCTTTGTGGACCTTCTTACCCTCATCTAATGCCTTGGTAACTTTCTCTAAGAAGTCCAACAGGTTTAGGAGGCATGGTCTGCCCTTAACAATGCCAAACTGGGAGGGGTCAAAGGTTTGGAGGTAACCAATGTCTCTGTGACTGAGATCCATGATGTGCAACATAGCGTTGCAGACCAGGCTAGTCAGGCCTATAGGGAAATAGGTCCCGTGGTCTGTTGTGGTGCCACCTTTGTGGAGTGGGATAACTGTTGCTGTGCACCATCCACGGGGCACTATTCCCGATGTGAGGCTATTAATGAACATGGTGCGTAGGTGGGGAGACATACGTTCTGAAGTTCATGTAAAATGCAGCCTGGGATGTTGTCCGGTCCCATGGATGCTGTGATATTGGCTTTAGATTGTGCAGCTTTGAGAGGGAGGGGGGAAAGGTAGCACTGAACCTATCTACCAGGATGTTGCCAATATCAGTTGTTTCTGTAATGTTTGTGCCTTTGTGCTGTAACTCAGAGCAGATCTAGTTGTTGGCATCATGATATGTGACATAGCTATAGAATGCTTTGTGGTTGTTGTTGGAATTATTAGCATTTTAGTTTTCATAGCTAGCTTTGGAGGATCGTATAAGGGATCTCACCTTCTTACTGAGGCTGGCCAGGGAGCTCCTCTACACATGGGATTGTACTCTCCTTTGCAACAGTGTCTTCCTCCTGTAGTACAGTTTGTTTATGGCAGGGGACCACCAGATTGGTTTCCTTAATTAGGAGTATAGCTTCCTGGTTCTGTTTGGGATAGCACAAGCCATGCACTCGTGTAATTGCTTATAGAGTGCATTTGTGCAGGATTCAGCAGTTGTAACAGTATTGTCCATCTGCATGGGTGTCATGAAGTTCAACACGTTTGTCTTAAGAAGCATGTAGTTGGCTTTGTAGACATATTATACTGTGTTTCCCTTAATGGGGGGTGGGGGCGGGATGTGGATATCAATGGTGTTCAGCTCATGGTCGGATCAGACCAACGAGGAATTGACTTCACGTGTGGAGCACCAGTCACTCATGTTGGTAATGCCTAGGTCTAGGATATTGTTGCCCCTGGTGGGTGTGTGGATATGTTGATTTAGGACATTGGTGTTTATGAATTTTAGAAAGCGTTGAGCTAATGTGTTGGTATACGAGTAGTTTTCCAAGTTAATGGTGGGGTAGATTCAGTGAGACTATGTGATGAGTGTGGTGTGGTGTGAATGTTTACCTTCTCCACATGACTGTCAGGGTCAGGCTTGGTTGGAGAGACATTTACCTCCAGTTTGGCTAGATGAGTGCATCTCTCACAGGTTGTAGTGTTGGGTGGTAGGCAGAGAGGCTTGTCTGTGTACATGAGGCAATGTGTACATTGCCTCAAGATGTCCAGATTCATCAGATAAACAGGTGAGAACACTGGCAGTTGACTCTTGGACATGCCTGAATATAGAACTACTTTCATGTAGATAAGTGAGGAAAGTGAGTACAAGAGCTAATTTACACTAAGCAAGGATACTTTTCTGTATGTACAAAACCTGTTTCCCCTTACCTCTAGATAATGAGGAAGATTGAGTGCTATAGTAATTATTAGCTTAGGTAGTGCTTACAAGTTCGGAACAAGTGCTGAGCATGAATAAGCAATCCAGATAGGGTCTTGGATAACATAAACACACGGCCCCCTCCCCCAACAGGTACACAAGCATATATCCATGTACACCACAGATCCGCTGTACCCAAAACTATGCAGGTACAAGCTGCACTCAGGCTGCATGGGACCTGCCCACATCACAGGTTGTATCATACACATATGGCAAAACAAGATGCTCTCCATGTGCACATCATATAAAACATAGCTCCATGTCAGGTTGTGTACACACTGAATGGTGCACACCAACAGGTATCACAACCCACAAAGGGGGAGACACCACTGATAATAGGAAGTACTGCACTACTACCCTGCTGAATCTGGTTTGGAAGGCCAAGATCCTTAATCAATTAATTGATGTCAGCAGTACAGATGTAGATGACAGTATGGTTGATGTCACACTGCATATCATAACTTTGCCAGGTCATAGGACATCATCACCCATACTGTGTACCACCTACACTCGGTATACTAGCTGTACATTCCTATGTCACAGGAGTGTTTTGCAACAGGACTGCTGGCAGAACCAACACTACAGAAGGTGTCTGAATAATACATGCTCATCACACCAGTGGCAGCTACAGTATTTAAGGGTTAATGAATTTTATTCCCCCTCATTGTAGTCCATATCTCACAGACAAACAGAAGGCATCTGCCTATTGAAGTATGCAAATGACTATGACCGAGGATCAACAGCTAACTCAGGAGTGTTGTGGACAACATACAGAAGGGGCTTTGTGGGAGAGGTGTGTTCATAGATTCATAGGTTCATAGATTAGTACTAAGCTAACTGCCCTTGTGAGCCATTTTAAGCCTAGCCAATTATCCCTTGTGAGACTCAAACCCCACACCTTGTGTTTGTAAGGCAAACACCTTAACCATTAGGCCACCCTCCCAACCCCCGTGTGTGTGACATATGGCCACAATCTGACAGCTACATATTGCATTATCACCCCTATGTTAATAACCCTGTACCCATGAACTACCACCTAGGCAGCAGTCAACATAATGGACACTTGTGTGTAAGGGATGCAGCTGGGCAGTTGTCTTTCCTGTAATAGCTACGTCACCACACCTGTCGGGTAGTCATATGTGGCAACCCTAATAATGATAGGGTGCCATCCATGAATGTAGAGATCATTGTCCGGCCATACACAACACTCAGGTGACCCATATCAGATCACATATTTCCTTTAAGGGGTATTGGTCATGTGGAGATGGCCTACACCAGCCTTCCCATTCCCCATCTCCACTATGTTGCATGATGCATATCCTGAATAAATCCATGTCCAACCCAGTGATGATGGACATGCTACATGTACTCATCCTGATCTCAAACACATACTTCATGGACATCCACCTTTCACATGCTGGACAGATCCTTGTCCAATGCCCCTTACATAGTCCTGCCATACTATGCATTCCTGTCCGTCAAAGCTGCACATCGCTCCCCTCTCAGACATGGTGTGATGAGCGCATGGTAATGCATGGTATATGTATCATTAACCCTGTGGATCAATAATGTGGCACTGCTCCACCTGGCCCCACAGACCCGCCTGCCGGCTACTGCCAGGTAACCTTTCATCCTAGATTCATACATGGCCCATGGCATATAGCCCACTAGTTGACTTTGACTGTATATGCTATAGTTGATATCCATCCCTGCAAATACCATCTGGCTAGCTAGTGTCCCATGTGTATCACATGTGCAACACAAGTGATACATGGCAGGATGCTGGATTGCTGTACAGTGCCATGTAGATGTATATGGCAGAACACATACATGTAAAACCTTATGTGAGCAAGTCTGCAGGGTCACAGGTCATGTCCGTTAAGGCAGTGTAAGTCTTTTTATGTGACATATACACAACATCAAGGTCGACTGCATGTATGTGGACACATCCAGCCATGTGCTGATAGGTAGGAACACCAGTACAGGCTGCAGGGTCACAGGTCATGTCCGTTAAGGCAGTGCAAGTCTTTATATGTGACATATACACTGCATCAAGGTCAACTGCATTAATGTGGACACATCCAGGCATGTGCTGATAGAAACACCAGTACAGGCTGCAGGGTCACAGGTCATGTCCGTTAAGGCAGTGTAAGTCTTTATATGTGACATATACACTGCATCATGGTCGACTGCATTAATGTGGACACATCCAGGCATGTGCTGATAGGTAGGAACACCAGTACAGGCTGCAGGGTCACAGGTCATGTCCGATAAGGCAGTGTAAGTCTTTATATGTGACATATACACTGCATCAAGGTCGACTGCATTAATGTGGACACATCCAGCCATGTGCTGATAGGTAGGAACACCAGTACAGGCTGCAGGGTCACAGGTCATGTCCGTTAAGGCAGTGTAAGTCTTTATATGTGACATTTACACTGCATCAATGTCGACTGCATTAATGTGGACACATCCAGCCATGTGCTGACAGGTAGGAACACCAGTACAGGCTGCAGGGTCACAGGTCATGTCCATTAAGGCAGTGTAAGTCTTTATATGTGGCAGATACACTGCATCAAGGTTGACTGGATTAATGTGGACACATCCAGGCATGTGCTGATAGGTAAGAACACTAGTACAGGCTGCAGGGTCACAGGTCATGGCTGTTAAGGCAGTGTAAGTCTTTATATGTGGCATATACAGCATCAAGGTCGACTGCATTAATGTGGACACATCCAGGCATGTGCTGACAGGTAGGAACACCAGTACAGGCTGCAGGGAAACAGGTCATGTCCGTTAAGGCAGTGTAAGTCTTTATATGTGACATATACACTGCATCTAGGTCGACTACATTAATGTGGACACATCCAGCCATGTGCTGATAGGTAGGAACACCTGTACAGGCTGCAGGGTCACCGGTCATGTCTGTTAAGGCAGTGTAAGTCTTTATATGTGACATATACACTGCATCAAGGTCAACTGCATTAATGTGGACACATCCAGCCATGTGCTGATAGGTTGGAACACCAGTACAGGCTGCAGAGTCACAGGTCATGTCCGTTAAGGCAGTGTAAGTCTTTATATGTGACATATACACTGCATCAAGGTTGACTGCATTAATGTGGACACATCCAGGCATGTGCTGACAGGTAGGAACACCAGTACAGGCTGCAGGGTTACTGGTCATGTCCGTTAAGGCAGTGTAAGTCTTTATATGTGACATATACACTGCATCAAGGTCGACTGCATTAATGTGGACACATCCAGCCATGTGCTGATAGGTAGGAACACCAGTACAGGCTGCAGGGTCACAGGTCATGTCCGTTAAGGCAGTGTAAGTCTTTATATGTGACATATACACTGCATCAAGGTCGACTGCATTAATGTGGACACATCCAAGCATGTGCTGATAGGTAGGAACACCAGTACAAACTACTGGGTCACAGGTCATGTCCGTTAAGGCAGTGTAAGTCTTTATATGTGACATATACACTGCATCAAGGTCGACTGCATTAATGTGGACACATTCAGCCATGTGCTGATAGGTAAGAACACCAGTACAGGCTGCAGGGTCACAGGTCATGTCCGTTAAGGCAGTGTAAGTCTTTATATGTGACATATACAACATCAAGGTCGACTGCATTAATATGGACACATCCAGCCATGTGCTGATAGGTAAGGACACCAGTACAGGCTGCAAGGTCACAGGTCATGTCTGTTAAGGCAGTGTAAGTCTTTATATGTGACATATACACTGCATCAAGGTCGACTGCATTAATGTGGACACATCCAGCCATGTGCTGACAGGTAGGAACACCATTACAGGCTGCAGGGTCGCAGGTCATGTCTGTTAAGGCAGTGTAAGTCTTTATATGTGACATATACACTGCATCAAGGTCGACCACATTAATGTGGACACACCCAGCCATGTGCTGACAGGTAGGAACACCAGTACAGGCTGCAGGGTCACAGATCATGTCCGTTAAGGCAGTGTAAGTCTTTATATGTGACATATACACTGCATCAAGGTCGACTGCATTAATGTGGACACATCCAGGCATGTGCTGATAAGTAGGAACACCAGTACAGGCTGCAGGGTCACAGGTCATGTCCATTAAGGCAGTGTACGTCTTTATATGTGACATATACACAGCATCAAGGTCGACTGCATTAATGTGGACACATCCAGCCATGTGCAGATAGGTAGGAACACCAGTACAGGCAAACGGACATTCCCACATCGAGACAGCATCCACATGGAGTATGAGCTATATAATCAGGTGACACACACACATATATGGTGATAATATCCACTCACCATTGAGTGTCACGTGTGTGACACAAACACGTCAGTGTCATGTAGGTTTGCAAATACAACTATTTAAACTTAATAAATGCGATACACATGTATGTTCAGCTGTAGCTCTCTATGTCTCTGTGAGTTACTGTGACCTGTCTTCATCATTATGTCTTCCAGGTATGTCACGTGTAAGGCTACCCCCTTTTACCCGCTTGGAGGATGAGGCCCTCATCCCATACCTACTCAACAATCATGATATCCTGTTCAGCCATGTGACGCAGGATGCACAGCAGCGGGATGCCCAGTGGATGGAACTTTGCAGGAGGGTTAATGATGTTGGTGGCTACAACCGCACATACCAGCAGGTGCGCAGACCCTGTACAGACCTCATTAGATGGGTGAAACAGAGTGCATATGCAATCGCCAGGGAACAAGGTGCAACAGGTGGTGGACCACCAATCCAGCCCCCACTCACAGGTACCAAGGAGCTACTGGCCACCCTGGGGACACCTGCAGAACCACATCCACAAGCCTTAGCCGATATTGTGGAGGTGGGTGTCTCTCAACCACTGAGCCTGGAATTGCCTGGTAAGTCAGTACTGCACCTATAACAACTATATTCCATATAGTTGCATGAGTCACTGTACAATATGTAATGTAACATCATATGCAAGGCATGTATACACACATGCCGCATACTATAGTATGTTACTCTGTGTATGCACACATGTACATACACCATAGTATAGTCTAATGTACTGATGTATCTGTTATACACATTGCACCCTGTAGCCATTATAGAGGTGTGGATTAAGCTCATACTGCTGTGTTACTCCTATTTAGATACCTCTGCCGTTCCGCTGTGACAGCAGCCTGTTGCAGGTGACAGTGTTATTATTTATCAGGAATCGTAATGCACAAACCTATCTGCCATGTGGCCATTTACAACATGTACACATAATGTATGGTCCTGTCACAATATACAGGTCAGACCTGCAATGCATCACAATGACTACCCATGTGCTACACTTGCAAACTATGTGAATCATCTCACCGACATGAATCCAAACAAACTGTCATTGCCAGATGTGTGGACAGCTGTGCATACAATGGTGGAGGTGCTATTCACTTTAGGGACGTACTACAGATCAGAACGACACATGTGGTGAATACAAACAGTACTACACAGTGAGCTGGAGTATGGCCAGCACACAGGATTCACTGGTGTGGATTATAGCCCTGCTATGAATGTCACACAATGTGATGTGCTATCTTGACATGTCCATGACATCTAGTGGCCTAGCTGCAAGACTGACTACCTAACCTGCAAACATATCCCACATACCCCCCTTTATCTGCATAACCCTGTCGTCAGTGGACCATATATGTCATATGGGACAACACAGTGTCACATTTACAGGGTGATGCTGCCCCTCCTGGACAGCCCCCAGCACTGCCTCCTTTGCAGCTGTGTAGGTGCAGTGGCCATTGCCCATGGCTGGGGACCTGTGTCCCACTGTTCCCATGGGCTTTTGAATGCCAAAGACCCATCCCCATCCAGGGTGTATCACCCCACATTTGTCATATACCAACCCTGTATGTTGTCTTTTCTGTGCTCCTACCTATCCTCCACGGCCATACCTACACTCCTTCCCCAACATATGACCCTCACCTACAGACACATAAGGCCATTTGGCTCCTAGGACACCATCTGCCTTATACATAGCTGTCCATTACACACACGTGCCCACTGGACACATGAAACCCTTGTAATATGCATCATAACATATTACTGTTATCCTCACCCCTGTTCCTCAGGCGCACAATCCTGGTATGCACATCACTCCTACATGGTTCAGGTACACGTGAGGAGGACAACCCCATTGTACACAAAACACTACCTGTCCCTCTATGGTTACCCATTTACCTTTATCATGATGATGATGTTGCACACAGCACCTTGCAAGAGTACTGTTCACACATAATTATTGGACAGGTACTGTTGTGTTAATGTACATTGCATGTTAATGTACATTACATGCACAGAGTGATGTATACAGCCAATGTACAATTAATTGTGTGTATGACTGACACATGTCTATCTGAGGGAGTCTTGTGATCACACAGAGCAACACCACTACATAATACAGGCATCGCTGGTGTTTCCTGTTTCATTTGCTTGTAATGCTTTGTTGCCACATGGTATGTTCCTGATACATCTCTATATATGTATGTACCTATATGCTGGACATAAACACTCACATGTACAGCTACATGATGGGATACATTCCTATACTGTTGAATGACTGCGCTGTATGATATGTTTGTGGGACTGTCCGTTGTCTGTATATCTACCATGGCGTACTGGTAATACACATTAGCTGTGTGTGCAGGGCCCTGGTTCCGAACCTTGCAAAGGACATTTATTTGGTTGCAGTGCAGAACAAGCCCATTGGATACGGAGGGAGTAAGGCACATTAAAGCAGTTGGGAGCGGGTGTGCATGGGTTTGCGTGGTGTTAGGCACTGCTGACCTCTGGTTACAGCCTCATATGCTCGGTTATCCTCTACATTGCTTAACCAGTGCAATACTCACATACTGGTAGCCAAACACACTTACACCCGCTCGCTCCCGCACTTGCTAATGCACCGACATTGGTGCTTGCATCTGTCACTCACACCCCTGGGTGTGAGCGAGGACCACAATATTACCTTGTGATGCCTATTTCATCGGACTACATGACTACAGTATCGGGATTGGCTGCCCATTAGGCAACAGCATCGTTTTCGACTGTACGGAGTCAGCGGCTTGTCCCGTGACAAAATCATATTTGTGTGTACCTTATACAATGTGCTCCCACCTTGTGATGCCTATTACATCAGAATATATGAATACAGTATTGGGAATGGTTGCCTATTAGGTGACGGCATGGCGTTTGACTGTACAGAATCAGCGGCCTGTCCGGTGAATCATTCATATTTGTGTGTTTCTCTTACAATCTGCTCCCACCTTGTGAAGCCTATCACATTGGACTACATGACTACAGTCATAGCTGGCCTTAGGCATAGGCCAACTAAGCAGCCACCTAGGGTGCCGCTTTAGTGGGGGCACTTTACCAGTATATATTTGGTGTAGGTAGACCAGGATGGGGGCACTGGGTGGTGTGGTGGGGGGTGCCATTGTGCCCTCTGCCTAGGGCACCAGTTGACCTAAGGCCACTCCTGACTACAGTATCGGGAATGGCTGCCCATTAGGTGAGGGCATGGCATTCAACTGTACAGAATGAGCGGCCTGTACAGTGAATCATTCATATTTGTGTGTTCCTCTTACAATCTGCTCCCACCTTGTGATGCCTATCACATCGGACTACATAACTACAGTCATAGCCGGCCTTAGGCATAGGCCAACTAAGCGGCTGCCTCGGGTGCCCTTTACCAGTATTTATTTGGTGTAGGTAGACCAGGATGGGGGCACTAGCTGGTGTGGTGAGGGGTGCCATTGTACCCTCTGCTTAGGGCACCAGTTGACCTAAGGCCGTTCATACAGTATCGGGAATGGCTGCCCCTTAGGCAATGGCATGGCGTTTGACTGTACGGAATCAGTGGCCTGTCCAGTGAATTCATCACATTTGTGTGTTCCGCATACACTCTGCTCCTGTCTGGCTGATACATGGGAACCGAGACTCTGCAATACAGACATGTAGTTGGGTTGTGGAAGCCACATCCGTTGGACGAGTCATGCTACCGCATATCTATTATAGGTTTGCCACCTTTTCAATTGGCCAAGGTGGGACTTTAGGGTTACCACCTGTCCCACGTTGCGAGGGACACCGGGAAAATAATCAAGACATAGCAAATGTCCCGATTACAGGACATTATTACAGTCTACATTTTATTAATAATTGCATAAAACAGTTATTTTATATATGACACGTCTATATGTTATTTGAAGTAGCATAAGCAATTCAAATGCAACTAGATTAAGCTTTTATTTGTGCAGATAAGTATAATCCTGTACTATGCACGGCTGTAGGTATGTTTTGTCCTGGAATGTCTGACATTTCTACAAAACATGTCCCACTCTGGCCATTTGGAAAGGTGGCAACCCTATAGGACCTGTATGTAGAGACATCAGACATTGCAGGGCAATACACCCACAGCCAGTAGAAAGGGGAGTACTTCACTGTTTTGCCTTAATAAAAGGTTACTCTTGTAGCATTATAGTTGCTTATACTGTTACCTATAATATTTAGGTGTTTCAGGTGAACATAATTGTTTTATGCAACTACTACATACAGTATAGGTAATCTTTGCCCTAAATCACAGGACATTTGCCATAATTACAGTTATTTTGCTAGACACAACTGCCCAAAGGGGGAGTGTCACTCACAAAGGTGGACAGGTGCTAACCCTAACCCTATTATTCTATCAACTTTCTAAGTTAGTTGCCGGAACATGCGCTTTAACTCACTATCAGACCTCTAATACAAATGGGGAAGAATGAACACTGAATCAGGGACACTGCATAACGATCTCAGGGGCACATGTAGAAGGTTGATGCTATTAACCTGACACACTGACGGACCCAGAGCACATATGTATTCATACACATTGTCTGAGCTACATGCTGTGTATGACTCTTACATGTTGTCATTATTCATTACGTGTATTCTGCCACCTTTCCTCCTAATATCAGTAGTTATAGGAGGGTTAGATTCTGATTCGTAATCATGGACGTCCCTGGTAATCAGGGACAGTTCAATGATATGGTCCCTATGTGTTCCCCAATGGTTTACGAACTGTCCAGTAGATGTGCTCTTAAGGTTTGGGAGGTATGGGCATCTGCTATACTCACATCGGAATATTACTTACACCCACGGGGCGGTCCTAATATGTGTCTATCAGCCAACACTGCACGTCTAGCCCCATAATTGCATACCCATAGTTCCCCCATCTGCCACTACTCTACAGCACTCCTCCATACTGTGGGTGCAGGTGGATGCAGATGGGATATGAACACACCCCTACACACTGCCCACTCTCCCCATGTCGGGACACATGTACGTTGTGTCATCTCGTGTTATCAGGCTTGCACAGCCTACTGTTCCATGTACAGCTACATCCTGGTCATAATGGTGTTACTTCCATTGGTTGGAATGTACAAATTTTTGGTGTCCCACTGTAGATCTCTCCCACTGGCAGTTTCCTGCCAGTGGTCAGGGAAGCAGTGCTGTATTTACCTTTATTGCATGTCTGTATGTCTCACCGGCCTAGCTGTGAGGGGTGGGAGGTAGACGGTTGTTGATTGGACCTCCCACCAACATATGTTACCCGTAACTGCTGTAACATAACCTAGGTATATACATGTGTATATTTACTATAACATATATATATATATATATATATATATATATATATATATATATATATATATATATATATATATTTGCATTAATATATACAGATATATCTGCATATGTATTCATACATGTATATTCATATCGTGATGTTATATATAGATATATATATATATATATATATATATATATATATATATATATATATATATATATATATATATATATGTGTGTGTGTGTGTGTGTGTGTGTATATATATATATATATATATATATATATATATATATATATATATATATGTCTATATATATATATATATATATATATATATATATATATATATATATATATGATTATATATATATATATATGATTATATATATGTAAATCAGTGTGTCAATACATTCCCCGCTCATACGCACTTACACATGCGTAATGGTGTTTATATGCTTCACCAGCATACTAGTGCCTTATTCATTATAACACCGACACTTCACTCCAGTCATCTTGTAATCGGTATGTAGCATGTTATACAGCAAGACAGATGTCGCTATATGTTCATGTACGGTAATTGGAATGTGATAGTGTGATTCAACCCATCCCTCTTCTGCACAGCCTATTATTCCATCTACTGTCAATGTTTGTATGGGCACATTCCTATTATTTATGTCAACAAATGAAATGCATGTGTTACAGAATTTGTACTGCAACATATATTGTTGTTTGCATGTGAGTATGCATATATACCTATTACAACCGAGCTGACCTCCACAGGGCGGTCCATTAGAACCGGCCCATCAAACCCTGGCACGCCTGGATCCATAATTGCATACCCATAGTTCCTCCACCCCACCCGTGTTAAATTTACACTCGTAACGTCCATTATCCACTTGTTATTGCAGCCATGACACACCTTTACACATTGCCCTCTCCAGAGCTTTTGGGGACCTGCACACATTTTTTCCCACCTCATATATTCACAGGGTCTCCCGCCAGGTATATTTGCACATGCATGCGTTTTCTGGGATTATGGACTCCGGCCATTTGCGCTTCCCAATTTGTGGAGGTCCCAGCATGGGACTACATTCAGTCTGTGTGTAAAGTAGACATAGCATTTCAACAATGTTACTCCCACTGGTAAAACCCTGCCTGTGGTGTGAGTAGCGGTGCTCTGCTCACTCCTGGGCAGCTTTTTATGACATACGCTGAAAGCACTATATAATACCAACATTGCTCTTGATTCCCTTCACATCCCTTGTGTATGCTTTATTGTTACAACGTCCATTCTTTATATATATATATATATATATATATATATATATATATATATATATATATATATATATATATATATATATATCTATATATATATATATATATATATATATATATATATATATATATATATATATCTAGGTTTACTATTGAAATGTCGAACGGCACTACATCGACTGTACTATAGTCGAACACGGAAGTTCGAAAATATGATGTTTTATGTGTATTTAATATTTTAACCAGCAGATGGCAGGCTATATTTATATAAATTATTTTTCAAAATAGTTTAATACCAAATATGTTTTTATAATATATTCATTAGTTTAAGGGTGTTTACATCATTTATTTGCTTATTTATAAGAAATAGCTTTTATAAATAATGAAAGGGTTAGGAAAGAAGTGTTTTAAAGTATATGGATTAACAGGCAACACTAATTAATTTTTAATTTGGAGATTGCAGTGATTGGGTAATGGTTTTTAAATAAAGGTATAAAAGGTTTGATCTATTTTGTCAGAGGTTATCTGAAGAAGTCGGTTTGTTAAGACGAAAACGCAATTTTGTTTTAAGGTGTTTATGTGTATTGAGGACTGTATTTGGCATAAGCTTTGTGGATTTTACAAATAAAGTATTTTGCTGACATCCGTGGCTCCAGCAGTTTTAGCACTTTACTTTGTTTTATTTCCTACAGTCACATTTGCCATTGTATTATATTTGGTCTGGACACAACTGCCCAAAAAGGGGCTGTCCCTCGCCAGGTGGGGCAGTTGGTAACCCTACTTACGTCTGCTTTAAAGTGCCTTAAGCACCCTATATCCGACTGCCACTATGCGAATGTGTAAGGTATATATTCCCGATAATGCACATGGGGGAGACGTGCATCACGGTCAGGTGTTTAATTCTAGGTCATAGGTTCTGCAGTACTCGCTGGAGGCTGAGCAGACCTGTGGACAACTACTGCTCATACAACTTGTGTCCAGATGTATACAGGACTGGACATTGTGTCATGACATCAAGTCTAATGTTTAGAACAGATACTTATCCCATGAGATATATCCAAAAATTGTGGGGACCGATGACCTTCTTTGCTTTACGGCTATAAGGAAGGGTTATACATGCAAGGGATACATAGTTTGCAATCCTGAGACTGCCTAGGGTGAGACTGCCTACTAGATATGGGTAGGGGTCACTATGTGCAGATATGGCTGCACCTATCTAGCAGCCCGAGTAAGGGTGGTTTTGGTGGACATTCAGGAAGGGGTGGTGGTGTGCTATGAAGGGGTTGATGGGTATTCAAATATGTATCAAAGTGTGTTGGGGTTGGATGGCTCAGTTCAGGCCAGACCATTATGTGTGTATGTGCTGGTAACGTTTCTGTACATGTGTATTGCACTTTTTAATGTTCACATGTTTGTGGGATTGTATTGCGGATGTGTATATTTGTTCTTTGGTTATCTTCCTGATTCACCCACTGCTCCCTCGTACACCTCCAGTTCACCTATTGTGCATCCAACCCAGTCTCCCCTTGGTGAATTATTACATTACCCATCACCCCCCAGCCCCATATTCCACAGTCACCATTCATCCCTTCTCTAGTTGATGGCCCATGGCACAGTCAACAGAACACGTTGCGTACACTACATATCTCTGGGACCAATATGGTTTTGTGGACTACCCTAGCATTTCTGATCATCCACATACTGTACTTCACACAAATAGGTACACGCAAATACCTATCTTTCATGACATGGTAGGTAGACCCGGGTAATACCCGTTCATCTATGGGCCGTAATGACAAGGATGACTTGGACCGCAAATGGGCAGATATTGGGTGAATGCTCTGACCATTGGTAGGGTTGCCACCTTTTCATATGACATTTTCGGGACACTTCAGAGTTTACAGGCCAACACATACCCACAGTCATTACAAAGGATATTACTTTAGTTTTATGCCTACATATAAGCTTTTATTGTTGTAGCAGTGTAGTTGCTTATTCTGTTTCATTTACTTGCTTATTCTGTTTCGTGTAACATTTAGGTATTTTATATATGGAAATAAGTATTGAATGGTACTATTACATAAAATATGTGACATAATTATGTCCTACTATCGCAGGACATTTCACATTTATAATGGTTTTGGTATGGACACACCTGCCTAGAGTGGGAATGTCCCTCACAATGTAGGACAGGTGGTAACCCTAACCATTGGGCTAGGCTTAGCAATTGGCAGCGCGCTAACACAATGCGTTTTGCTTCCACTTGGTATATATAGCGACACTACAATGGAATACGGGCACAGGGTTTTAAATATCATTTGTTCGAGGGATGTGGAGTCAATATTCAAATAGGTGCCTTTGTGTTTACTTCTTATTGTGGTGTTCGCAAAAATGTCTTGTATGCTTTGTATACATTTCACTATCCATGGACACTGACAGGAGTGATTACTATCAGAGGCAGGCTGTCCTAGTCAGCATTTTAGGTTGCGTGTATGCAGCCGATATGTTCACGCCTCTGTGCAACGCTTGGACACGCCCCCTGCACTCATACACGTTTCCTATGCACGTGGCCGTTACGGCAGCGCACCTTCATTAATATGCAAGTGGTGCTGTTGCACCATCTCTACGCTGCATGGTCAGCGGAAGGCTAACACCATCCTTGCGCCGTGCTTCATGCATTAACAAAATGCAGTAAAATGCAGTTAAACAGTAATGAATTGCAGTAGATAGCAACGAAATGCAGTTAATCAGTAAATTTCATTAAACTAGTGGAAGTGTGATAAACTAGCTCACAATCACAACAGTAAAAGCTCAAATAAAGCCGCAATTCAGTAGAATACTGTCATCAATTTAGTGAGGCTGCCAACAAGCATTAATAAATGCAGCAAACTAAATGCTGTTGAACTCCTAAGCACAAGCAGCAAACGGAAGTAGGAAGAGACACAGTTTTATTTTTTTTTGTTGTTGTTTTAAGTAGAAAGTGAGGAGACAGAAGATAATTTAAGGGTGAGAAGCTAAAGGGGTGGGCCTTCACAACTTATCTCACTATACATAGTAGAATGAGCTAATGCAATGGGACTCGGGGGAGTGCCCAATATCAAATTTATACTATAGGTGGGCAGCTCAAAGCCACCAACTTTTAATACCATAACAGCACTGGGCGAGTGGGTGGAATACAAAAGATCAGAACACAGGTAAGGTTTCAATTCACTAAGTCTACAAAACAGTCGCAAAGTTTAAACAGATATGCAGCAAATGTTTTTAGTAAATCAGAAGTGCAGAAAACAGTTGAAAATAAGTACTTATCTTTTCCAATCTCACAGCAGAGCAATGGCAGAAGGCTGCTCTCACTGCACCTTTGAGCAAATAACATATTTTGTTGATAATTGGTTGCAGTCCCTGAAAATTCGAAGTAGGGTTGAAAAGATTTAAAAAGAAGCAAGCAGTAAAAATGAAATGGAAAGGTATGATTGATAGGTCCATGTAATCAATCCGTAATTGCTTATTCAAGTGCTCCAAGATGAACAAAAGAGATATTTCTTTTTTACTAGCAGTACTGCTACAACACATTTCCTGTAAATCAAGGCAACAGATGGATGGAAATTATTAAACAGGCTGAATCATTTTTATGCATAAGAACAACATTACAGTATCTCTTCTGGTATCAAATTATGATTCACAGAGTGCTATAAGTGTTATATATATTGGAACTGTGCTCCCTGCTGTGGGCTCATTTCTACTCACCGGCTGTCAGCAACCTTTGTGAGATAAGACTATTCATGAACTCCACTTGCTTTATTATGTGACCATCATAGGTTCTAATGAACAGATATTATTTATGGGGACAATAACTTTCATGGTATGAAAACATTCACAAAACGCTAGCTGTGCAATTTTTTTGGCATTTGCATACTAGTTCCAGATAGATGCCTAGATGCTTGCCACTGTATAGCTAATATACATTATACTGTTATGTAATATAAAATCAATATTTACTTTCATTGTTGCACATCAGTGTTACGTGTGTTGTTCTTTTTTAAGGATATTTTCCATGTACTCTGAAGGTACATTGGAAAAAACACAAGGAGAACTGTAAATCTTGCAACATATGTTTCCCGTTTGTCTCATGATGCTAAAATCTAAAACTATTTGATACATACATTTATGAAGACAACACTGTCCTGCTCATGTTTACTGCAATCTGTTGATGGTTCAATCTATGAGTCAGAGCTTTCATGGAAAATATGCTTTGCCAGAAACTACTACAATTCTTTAGATATTTTATTTCTCTTAAGATGCAGTAATTTTGGATGTAGTAAATGTAGGCAGGAGGAAAACTGTCAGATAACCTGTAGAATGAAGGAATGTTAGTGACATAAAGCAACAGAAACAGAAGTGTTACAGGTTTCACCTGACACTTCAGTTTTATTATACAAAGTACTGCTTTGATAGAATCCATTTATTTATATGTGAAGGGATTCACAAGCTAAGGCACAGAATTAAACAACTTAGTGTCTCTATAGTTCTATTAAGGTGGGTAGCAATGCTTCTGTCTGAATAGTATAATTCATGATATGGATAAATTATATGTTAAAGGCTAAATTTTAAACAATTACATTTCTGTTATCACATGAAGGTTTATTTCAAAGAAAGAAACAGATGCACCAATGAGATAAATCAGCATTGCAATTTTTTCTCACTTATCCAAAACCCTGCCATTACAAAGGTAATTCAGACGCAATGACTATTGTTAATGCTTCAGTTTGTTAGGATGCTTCCATCATGGAAAGGTTATCACTTGCAGAACATTCATTCTTTTTCATCAGTCTATAATCCGTTAGTAATGCAGTGGCTGAATATCAGTCAACAACCAGATTAACTTGAGAAGGGGTCACAGACACGATAATCCAAGCTGATTCATGCATTTACACTGAGCTCAGTGTCTTTGCATGGAGAAGGGAAGGAGAAACAAGTATCCCATGTTAGTTTGGTGAGTAAGGGATATGTGTTTTGTGAGATAATGCTATTTTATAGAAATATAAGCTACCACATTTTCATGGAGAAATGGACACGTTCCCTTCTCATGTCAGTGCCCAACTATGGAAGAAAATGATGTGTATATTGGGACATTTATAGACAAGTGTCATAACGATGGATTGCTGAGGGATAAGATGAATTTTTATACGAATACACAACTTGAAAATGGAAGCACACAAATCAGGGAAGGGTCTCCAATGTGGAGTGAAGGTACACAGTTTTCAACATGGTGAAAAATAAAGTGCAGCGATCTGTGTAAGCAGAAAAGGTAATCAACTCTCAAATGCTCTGCAATGGCAGAAAGTGTTCAGTATGGAAAGGAAAGATTCATAGCCCACATCCATGAGGACAGTAAAGAGTTGATCTTCAATGAGCTGTAAAAGGCAATGCATCTGAATTGGGTAGTATGGCCTTATACATGGACAGCAGTGGAGCCTATATTACCATATCAAGACTAAGGGGACACTCCTTGGTACAAAAACAGAAAGGGCAGATAGCTTTTCCCCAAGAACAAGAAACATGCATTGTCTCTTACATTTAGATAAATTCTCAGATTCCCAAATGTGGAGTGAAGGTACATCAAGTCCCACCTGTGGAGTAAAGATCTGTATGTCCTGTCAAGTGGTGAATAAGACCAAATGTCCTTCTAATTCAGGAATGAGAGTTAAAAGTCTCACAAATATGAGCAATGATGGAACATGTAACACCCAGTATCGACAATATAGCTACATAATGTTGCATACAGGTAGAAAGTCTGTGCAACCTCTCGTATTGCCAGTGAAGGTGAGTAGCCTCTGATATGGGGTTTCAGGGAACAGGGGCACCCACATGGGCAATAACAGTGACCAACATCCCACATAGGCAGTAAGTAAACAATGTCTCCCACATGGACAGTAAGAGTGTATCACCTCCTCATGTGTAGTACTGATGTACAATCTTCACTAAGGGAAGTAAGTGTATACATCATGTCAAAAGTGCAGTAACTCTACATAGACTTATACGCAGGCAATAAGGATGCAACACACAACCCCACCCACAAGCAAAGTATACAATGCACAGACCACCTACATGCAAAGTGAGGGTCCACCATCTTCCACTTAAGTGGCAAGCATAGACAGCCTCTGTTAGGATGCAGGAGTGGCAACAGTATTATATGGACAGTACAGTTGCACACTTTCTACATGAGGAGTACATGTACATGGCTTCCCATTCTGCAAGGACTCGCACACAGACTGTCATTTGGGCGATAATGGGGTGCAGCTTCCCATGTGAGGAATACAATTACACAACCTCTTACTCTGGGAGCAAGTGTATACAGCCTGGTGCTTAGGCACGGAAGGCCTACTGCCACACAGATTTACATTATATTTATATGGCAGTGCAGTGGTGCAGTGGTTAGCATTGTTGCCTCACAGCAAGAGGTATTCTGGTTCGATTCTCGGCTGGGGTGTCTTCCCTGCGGAGTTTGCATGTCCTCCCTGCCTTCCCACGGGTTTCTTCCAGGTGCTCCGGTTTCCTCCCACATTCCAAAGACATGCATTTGGAGTGCATCTCCATAGGCCTCTATTGAAAATAGGCTCTATCCCAGTCAGACGTTCCTGGTAGACAAATGTTAAGTAAGCAAATAATTAAATAAATAAATAAATAAATATGTTACATATGGGCAGTAAGGGAACAGAGTTCTCCACTTGGAAACCAATGGCAGTTAGCATCCCATATATAGAGTGAGTAGCCTCTTATATAAGAGTATAATTATATAGCCTGCAAAGGATAATGGGGTGCACTGTCTCTCAAAAGTGGAACAAGGAAACACAAATATCATGGGGCACTAATGGTATAAATCGTTCAGCATGGGCAGGGTGTATCTTCACCCTCTGACATGGGGAGCTATCATGGGGCATTAATGGTATAAATCATTCAGCATGGGCAGGGTGCATCTTCACCCTCTGACATGGAGAGCTATCATGGGGCATTAATGGTGTAAATCATTCAGCATGGGCAGGGTGCATCTTCACCCTCTGACATGGGGAGCTATCATGGGGCATTAATGGCATAAATTGTTCAGCATGGGCAGGGTGCATCTTCACCCTCTGACATGGGGAGCGTTGGCAGCACAAAACTCACATTTAGGTTAGTACTAAATGTTTCACGTACGCATCATATCACATGAGTGCTTCAGACTCTTTCCTAACTGCTTGTCCATTGAGATATCATCTAAAAAGCTGCAGTCAACACTCAATTAGCCATATATGGCATGGGTCTCCCCTATGCTTTGTCCATACTGTCCTACTTGTGGTTTTCTATGTGCTACACAGTATCTGCAGGTAATGTTGATTATGTGTTTAGCCTTTAAACCATGAACAATCCAACCATCTTTGACCTTCTATTCCTTCACAAAAGAAATGGTACCTGACATGCCCATTATAAGAAGCTAAACCTTTATCTAAAGATAAAAAAACACGAGTACATGTCAAGCAGAGTAGCACCTTTGTGACCATAAAGGTAACGTTAGAGAACTGGACGGGTAGCCTCAGATTCTGTCCTAGTCTATCCATTTTTGACTTCCACTGTGGCTAGAGTTAATTAATGAATATTTTTTTTTTTTTGCTAGGATCACAATGGTGTGCAGGCTGATTGCCTAGTATTTTTCTATAAACCTATGACCCATGCTGACTTAACTTTCACACTTGGTTATCATTAAGATTAGGATAGCCTTGTCAACTTGAGTTTCCCTTATTGCTAAAATTATGTGGGATTGTGTGATAAAACCTTAAATCAGAACACTGAATTATATTCTTTTTTTGGACATATTCAAAATGATGGTGAAAGGTTATGCCAGTGTACATCTCCCAAAATGCCAATGTTCATATACATCGACAGGAAAAAGGTATCAGAGAGTCTGATCAGGTTTTGTTTGTTTCACTGGTTGCAGGCAGGGATTACAGAATGATGGCCCTAGGAAGCCTTTGTTGGTACCTGTTAAGGATCATTCTACATATGGAATTCCCTTGGAAATGACATGATCCAGAGGAAGGCATTCCAAGTTACTGTGAAGGCACAATGGTAAAAAAATAAGGAACTTTCAACAAGAGTGCCTCAATCTATTCCAAAAGTGTCATATTGGAGTGGTGTGTTACATATGTAGTATACGTGTTCCACTTTGTAATTTTGAAATACTGAAATCCCAAATTTCAGTATTTTGAAATCATAAAGCCGAAAACCCAAGCGCAACTCACAACTCCAAAAACACACAACCACGAAACTCAAAATCCCAAAACTACGCTACTCATACAGTACACACATAAACAAACACACCCCCCCACAATCAAATAAATGCATCACACCCCACACCACCCCTGCTTATATATTCTAAATCCGAGATTGCACAAACAGAAACACAAACGAAACTCACACACACATCTTACAGTCCCTCACACACACACATCACAATCACAACACACACTTACACACACTAAAGCCCCTAACCAACATACATAAACACACAAACTTACCTAAATTAAACCCATACAGCCACATACCGCAACAGCGGAAGTGGAAATTTAACATCTCTGTACTTCAGGATTTTGAATTTCGCGCTTCTGCCAGTTTTGGAACTTTGAGTATTTGGCTTTGGGATTTCAGTATTTTGAAATTACAAAGTGGACCCACATATGACAGTGCTTTGTTTACTTAAATTAACTATACTACATTTTTCACATTTAATGTGAAATGATTGTCCTTGCAACAACTATTAAGATGGTTTAACCCATCTTGGAACAATTGCAAGTCAGTGGGAGAGCAAATAGCAACACCCAATATACAGTCATCCGCAAACTTAGATAACAATAGGCCAGGAATATTACCCTGAATGGAGATTCCAAGATGGTGGTCATCTGAGAAGTGCCCTCTTCAGGTAGCTCTCTACCTCATGTAATAAATATCTGCATTAGCCAACTAATCGGCAGCTACAAAAAGCAGAGGCTGAGGTAAAAATCTACTGGGAAACGGGGCTTAAATCAAGATCTTCTAATTTATCTTTTAACCTCAATTTTAGCCTGTTCTGCTACTTAAGAGGATTTCAGCACAAGCCTACACGTGTAAAATAGAGGCCTGAAGGCTTCAGCATCTCAGCAGCAGACAGCAACCACGAGGGAAACAAATAATCTAAGCCACGGTGACAAAATGCCTAAAGAAGCTGAAGGCATGGATACACAAACCTCCAAGACCAAACTATCAGCATTAGCCTCCCCAGAAAAAGATGTTTCTCCTAAAAAGCAAAAAAACATCTAAAGCACAACAAGACCCAAATAAAGATTGCGCTAAACAGAAGGCGGAAAATTCCATTAGCATGGAGGACCTGTAGAGCGCACTTTTACCCTTACGATCTGCTGTCCAAGGCTTTTCGGAACAGCTCTGTTCATTTGGCGCCACCATAAAACAGATCGCTGATGGAATGGAGTCGGCTGAAGAGAGAATGAAATCCAATGAAATGGAGTTGGAACTATTAAAAGCAGAAGTAAAGTCTAAAGATAAGGCCATTGCAGACATTCATGCAAAGTTATTAGTCCTGGAAGCGAGGAGCAGAAGGAATAATTCGATCATAAGAGGACTACCGGAAAAGTATGACCAAAATAACTGATTCCAACACTTCAGCAAGTATTCAAATCATTAATGCACACAAGAGAGTCTTCATCAGACTATATTATTGAAAGAGCGCACCGAGCACTATACAAAAGTCAATTTAATTCAAGCCTTAGAGCAATCTACGTGAAGTTCCTCAATTTTCAAGATGTTCAAGATATACTACCCACATACAAAAAGCTTAAACACTATAACTGGAATACATATTCTATCTCCATCTCCCAAGATCTCCCAGTAGAAATAAAGGAAAGGTGCCATAATTATCTCCATACTGTGAGACTTAATTAAAAGGAAGATCACATTTCAGATGGGATTCCCTAACACACTCTCCTTTTTTCAGAATAAAATCAAATACACAATGGCCTCACCTAAGGAAGCTAACCCGATCTTCCTGAAATGTTTGGGAAAACTACCTGAGGCTTTGTAATATATAGTTGCTGCTGCATTTTGCTTTCTTCCTTGTTCTCTTGCAACAGACCCATTATCGCTGTTTTCCGGTCTCGTCCTTCTGACCTGGACTACATGAATTACCGACTGTAACATTGCTTTTTTTTTAAAGAAAAGATTGCGCTCAGTACTGGACTCTAGGTATGACTTGCTTGATGTGTGGTTCCCAAGGGGGCTCATAAACGGTGGCAAAAAACATCCATATTAGCGAATGTACAAAAAGTAAATATGTGCGCTTCCTGCATGACCAGCCTGACCCATACCAGCTCAAATGTTGATGTTTCCAAAATTCACTCACTTTCTGCACAGCCCAGAAGGACTTTCCAGCCCAGAACAAAGCTTTCATGTTTCCTCAAGATGCCACAGAACCGGTGAAACTCTACATGAAACTCTTCTTTAAGGTGAGGAGAATAGCTACGAGTCTTGGGTCTAGAGGCTTGCTCTTACAAGCAAGTAATTCCTTAATGGGTTCTGTCTCTCAGCCTGAATGTAGGGTAAGGATATTGATCTGGGTTAAAAAATTCAGTCAGGTCAATGTTAAAGCATCATCTTTTGCCCTCAGGAAGTTACTTTTTGTTGGTGGTCACTACTTGATCCTTGAAATGGCAATAACCACCGATCTGAATAAATTACTGAACAGCTCAAACTCTTTCAGCACTCTCTATAGTGTAGTGCTATTATCAAGATACAGAACACGGTATGCTCTTTTTTTCTATAGCTCGCAACTGTAGTCTCATTGGGCTAATTATCATAAAGGCTGACAGCTATGCTAATAACTGACCCAGTAAAGCAAGTATGGAAAGGTGTTGTTCGTGTAAGCGGGAGCTCAAATAAAGTTTATATGACTCTGTATAAGGTCTCAGAAGAGATATGTTTTATTCTTTTTAATCACGTAAAGTTCTTGTTCAATGCTGCGCATAGATTCATGTATTAGGTGCCAGTACACTTCTCTAAGGAACCGGAAGATTGCATCGAGGAACTATTCTTGAAGGGTTAGCAGGCATGCATACAGCAGGGCTCCAGTATAATGACTGCTCAAAGTGGTTGTTCCAATATATTTATAGCTGTGGTGACTGCCAGGGTCTTATTGACCCCTGAGCTGTTTGGATATAACACAATATGTTTGTTATGATCTATAAATGCCTCATAAATCTGAGATTGCATCTATGTGGTGTCATGATCAAGGCTAACCAGAGCAGGAGTACAGTTTGGTCTAGGGTCGGTTTGCAGTTCTTCGTTCAAGATCGCAATTTGTGAATCTTCATGACTACATATGGTGTTTGTTACTTAATAGATCATTTAAACTAGACAACACAGTCCAGGAGTGTGTTTTCAAGGAAACCCATACATCTTTCCTATTAAATTATATCCTCACTTTCTCTCCCTACACTTTTTGTTGTCTTTCTTCTCTGTCTCTCTTCTTCCTTTTTGACTCTCTCCTATGGTTATTCTGTCATTTATGCTTTTTGCCAGGGAAGTTTATATTGGCTATTGGACACTTACGGAAGCTTCAATGTCATGGTGTTTGTACCAGAGCTTCCAATGATCTGCTACATAATGTATCACTTTGTGGGGGAAACCATTCCTTGCTTCGAGCACTGAACTTTAGGAGTAAATATGTCTCATAATAGGGACAATTTCTTGTTTTCTTTCTTTGTGTATCAGAAAGTCTGTATAATACTAGCTATCACTTTGGTTGCCAGGTTCTTAATTACAATATCCTGTAGCCTACATATAACTCAGTGCGACATCCAAGCCTTGTTATCTATACTAGGTGGTATAAAAAGCTGGGATTATTCCCTTATGCTCTCTTATTGGATAAAACCCTTTGTTAACATTTATATCCCTTTAGAACAACTAATATTATTATTAGCTAAATTCCTCACTAATCTCTCTCCCTTCGGACCCAAATGTAACGGTTCTTCTAGTTTTCTCCTCCTCCATTCACTTTCCTTCTACCAAAGTTAGACTTTAGTCCTGTTTTTAGCCTCCACTGTACAATTTACTTAACATATGTATATGCAATGTTCTATAAACGCTATTACAATTTTGTTTTTTGTTTTTTTTCCTTCATGGTGGTAATACCTCAAGTAAAGAGCTAGCTGAATATTTCTAGTCGGGTTTCTTTCAGATGATGACGTTTGGAATTAGGTCAGTGATGTACATAGTACGTAAATTGTTGTTTTTTATGTTAGATAACTACAGTTTTGTTTCTAGTATATGTTTTCTTTCTTCTTTACTCTTTTTATTTCTCTCAGTTATAAGAGTTTTGTGGGTAGACACAGTGGGGTAAGACTGAGAGAGCTCGGTGCTACATTTTCCCCAGATATTATATGGGTACTAAACTGGAGTAATAATCCTAAACCTCATAATAGACCTCTCCTTTCTTTGAATGTTTCTTATTTACTTTCAATTCAGTCTGAGGTATGGCTGGATTATAGATAAGGTGTGGAAAATATCCTCGTGGAATGTTAGAGGACTCCAAGACTAAAATAAAAGAAACCTTTTAATGCACCTCCTCTTAAAATCAGAATCAGATAGTTGTTTTATTCAAGAATCTCATTTGTTAAAGAGGGACTGGGAACAAGAAAAAAATAGGAAATGGGATAAGGATATAATCTCAGCAGGAAATAGTTCTAACTCTAGAGGTGGCTATTATTATTAAAACTCATTTATTCCCAACATTATAGACGAAGCTTCTGACCAAGAGGGAAGGTGGTGCTACTTCTCGTATCTTACCCCACTTCTCCCCAAACCAATCTTAGTTCTAAATCTTTACGGTCCATGTTCAGGGAAACATGATTTCATTTCAGGAATTTACATCTTACTTAACTTTCTCAAGTATTATTATATGCTGCGGGAAGATTGGAACGCGGTAACTGACCCCAAAATTGACTGCTCCAGTAGTTCTAAAGCATGGAATTCACAGACCTCCCTTGCTTTGATGGATTTAATCTCAGACTTTGGTCTGATCGACCCTATTTCCTTTGGGGATGATACTCACATTAACAATAACTACACTTACTTTTCCAGGTGTTATAACTCATGGTCACATATAGATTTCTTCCTAATCTCTGATATACTAACAAAGTGGCAGTTAAAATATCTTGTTGATCCAAGGTTTTTCTCAGACCACTCAAGGATTACTCTTATAATATATTTTGAGCACAGCCCAATGACAATCCCTACAGCCATAACTGGTCTCTAATGATATTCTACATAACACATCAGTTATTGATGACATTTCCTCAGCTCTAAAAGAACTCAGTACTGATTCTCGCAACACAGACATTCCTTTCAACATCCAATGGGCTGCCTGTAAAACAGTGACCAGAAGATTACTCATACAAAAGGCCTCCTACCTAAAAAAAATAAGGAAAGAAAAAGAGGACCGACTAACAGCTGAAATTAGAGATTTGGATGGCAGGCTTCAAATCAACAATACCCCACCTCTGGAAAATTAAATGATGAATAAACAAAAGGAATCTTTGATCTACACCAATCCAACTGCTTCCTGCAAGAACAAAGATAAATTACAAAATACTCTGGATGGTTTCAAACCCCCCTCTAAGATATTAGCCAGACTAGTTGAAAACAAACAGAAATCACCCAGGATAGCCCTTATTCATTATCAGGATACTCTATTTAAATTAGACACACAAATTATTCACTTGTTTCATCAATTATATTCAGATATCTATGCTAGGAGCAATCAACAAATCCAAATTCCGGAAATAGAAGATTATCTCAACAATATTACTTTCCCTAAGCTCAATGAAGAACAAAAAACAAGATTCTAGTTGCCCCCTTTTGCATTCAAGAAATCATCAACACCATAGATGACCTTAAATCAGGGAAAGCTCCAGGTCCTGACAGTTACTCTACTGACGTCTATAAAACTTTTAAAGTCATACTTGCTCCTCTCCTACTCAATCTATTTAATTGTATATCCCTCAATGGCATTTCAGACCTATACCTTAACCACTCAAAGACTATACTACTCGCCAAAAACAAGCTGGATCTATCAAATGCCAATAACTATAGGTCAATCTCTTTAATGAATGTGGACATTAAAATTTTATCCTCCTTGTTAGCTGAAAGACTTAAAAAAGTATTTACCTCCTTGATTTCCAAAGAACAAACAGGCTTTATGTCCAAAAGACATACACGGGACAATACTTTGACTCTAGAATCGATGATAGGCCTTACCAAGAATGACAAAAATCCTAGATACGCAATGGTACTAGACGCTTGTAAGGCTTTCGATAGGGTCAACTAGAATTTTTAGTTTATAGTATTATCTTATTTTGAAATTCCCGCTGGGTTCATTAATCTGATCAAGACTGTATAATAGTTCATTAATGTGCCTATACATAAATAAGAAATTATCTACACCAATAAAAATCTCAAATTGTACCAGACAGTAGTACCCCCTCTCCCCTCGTCTTTTCAATTTGTATCATTAACCTCTCTTTCTCTCCATTAGACAACCAGCCTATCACTCAATTCACAAACTACTACATACAAATATGTTTGACTGCATTTGCGGATGACCTGAGCATTTATTTTGAGCATCCGATGTCAGATACAAAAAAAGTAATGACTACCCTAAACACCTTTGCTCATATCTTTGACTATAAAATTAATCTGAATAAATCCTTCATATTTCCGATCAGCCATACAGCTCATAGAGAAAACCTCTTCTCAGACTCCACCTTTAAATTATCATATTCTTGCAAATATCTAGGAGTTTGCTTCGACCACTCTTTCCCCTCTATAGTTTATTCCAACATCTCCAAATTATGGTTAACTTTCTCCCAAGATCTGTACAGATGGCAGCAATTGAAATTACCCCTACTTTCTAAAACTTCCATCATCAAAATTAATATCCTCCCAAAGCTCCTCTACCACATTTATGCTTCCTGCTCCTTTATCACTAACTCTCTCTTCAGTAAAATACACAAAGCTTTTGCAAAATTTATTTGGCATCCAAAATTGGTTAGGGTGTCTTATCAGAGACTTACTTTTCCAAAATCTAAAGGAGGCCTTGACAAGCCAGACCTTCAACTTTACTACAGAATTTTGCAAGCAAACAGATTAGTTACTATTGTAAATTACCACCCGAACAGCCCTACACGGGCCCCGTTTTGGTTAGAATAGGGTACAATCATGCTTTGGAAAATGGTCTAAATCTCAAAGCTCTTCCCTTCCTAGACCCAGTGACTCTTACACAATTAAAAATTCACCACATACTGAAGTGTAAAATCAAATCCTTCCAAGAGATTTTTAAATCCCTGAAGTTAGCCAAAGCTCTTCTTCTATTCCAACACATTCATCTAAACCCTAATATCAAGCTAAATAACAACTTGATCAATATTGGAGACTACCCTCTAATAAAAGATTACTCACTCTGGAACATATATAAACACAAAGCTCTCTTACCATTAGAACTTAGAGTTAAATTAAATGTATCTAAAAATACATTATAATATTGTAACAAATTAGAGAATTAATTACAATTCTGGACAATGACACCCTTCAGTTTTCCAATCTACTCCATACCTTAGCAAGTAATAAGAATATGTTATCCCATTTTCGTAAACTCATAAACACAATTCAATTTCAGGAGAAATTGGTATATGCGAAACGTTGGGATCAACAAGGTATTACCCTATTAGACAAACAAAAATTAGAAGCCATTAAATCTACACTATTATACTCCCCTTTCAAAAAGCGTACTTATACACAATTTATGATTAATAATAATTTGTATTTCTCTCCCACACATCTAAACAAATTTAACCCTAACATATCCTCTGCTTGCCCCTGCTGTTCCTTCCCCCATGCTGATGTCCTTCATATAATCTGGTTTTGCCGCTACTCTAAAAGCATCTGGTGCTCTCTAAAGGTGAGACTCGACAATATGGGCTATAACAAATCAAGCCTTTCATGGGAGATGGCACAATTACACATTACTAATCTCAAACTTCTGAAATTGAAACTCTATATCCTAATAACATTCTGCCTACTAGTTAAATTCTACATTTCTAAACACTGGCTAGATCGCTTTAAAATGTCCTGGGATGGGTTCAGGAATATGACTGTTAAATATATCACTTCTCAAAAGCTCATAATTACTAAAAACTGGTAAAAGCACTTACTTCCAGAATTTCCGGAATGACGTATTTTAGCTTCTGGTTGATAATTAACTATTGTCATTTTGAATGGGTATTTTAATACTATAGGTTTTCCCTTCTATGTTGCTTCATTCCACACCTTAACTCCATTATGACTTTTATATTCCACACATCTTTATAGCTCAAGATTAGTAGACATGGGGTTTCTACCATATCTCATACTCTACATATTAAATTGAGGCGTTAACATTCGGACTAGTTACAGTACCTACCCACCTACATTTTTGCTGTTCTTTCTCTCAGTATGATTATTTCATGGGTTGGGAACACTTTTAGGCAGCACTTTTGTACATATTGTAAATAAGTTGTGTTATTTTTATTATTATTTAGATGATATCTGCTGTATAATGTCCTTTTTTTCAAACTGCTGATTTTCTATGTTATGTTTCTTAAAGCAAAATGAATAAAATTTTATATTTGAAAAAAAAAGGAATATTACCCTGAAGATCTTTCTGCTAATCTGCTTTTTGTGTAAGTTTCTCAGGATCAAAATGGGGATCAAGTGACATTAAAATATTTTTTGCCAGTATTTAATTTGCAGTTAGCTACATGACTGAACTCCTCTATTATAGCTATTTACTATCTGCAGGCCTTAGAAAACTGAATGAATACATCATCAGACATGGCTATTACTATATGTGTATCTTGGACTGTGGACTAACTAAGACAGAATGAAACAAAGGCTCTTTGTGAATATTGGATAGATGTAGAAAAGGAGGCATCACTGATATGTCCCTCTATGGACTGTGATAGGTGCAGACAGCCATCCTCTAATGGACAATTCTGTTCATGAATTAGTAAATAAATGTATTACCCCTTATATGATAGTTATTGAAACGTTTAGTTATACATTTAAAAGGACTGGAAAGTGCATGTTGCCACATGTCACATGCTTTAGGCTTGTTTAGTTTTGTACTACTTGTTTGCTTTTTTTTTGTTTTTTTTTGTTTTGTTTTTTGACAACTATCTCATAGATTGAGTTTGGGTGTGGTCTTTTATTTGCTTCCCCTTGATCAAATATTTTGGCTAAGACATTCTATATATTTTTATCAGTGAAATGGACAATATTTTATTAATAGATGATCGGTATATTGGGTTTCGAAAAGTAAAGGGAAATAATTCATTTAGATAAGTAACATTGATAGAGAAGTAGGGACGTGATTATACAGCTAAACCAGTACATTACTAATTTCTTCCAGAAACCTTGTAAAAATGTTGAAAAGCCATCTCATCAGGAGATTTACTGGTTTGGTAAACCATTACCTGTGGTTTATTTAGGAGTAATTATGCTCGGAGTTCTTTCCCTTCCACTTTGTTTTTCTGTCGCATTCCTCCCAGTTCATAGTGCTTCATAGTTTCATAGGTTCACATGAGATCACTAAGCTAATGGCTTAAGGCCCCTTACAACCCTATCCAATATAATCCAATTTTACCCAATATATGGCCCCCTAGGGGAAAGAGGATGGCATGGATTTGTCCCTGTTCACTGAGTATATTACAGATTATTCCTGTCTATAAGAGATATAGGCACTACCCCAGGACTGAATTTCTGATTCCCCATCCATTGATCCAAACTGCATTTGAAGAGGGCCAGGAAGGGCTCTGCTTAATGTGTTTAGGAAGCAGGTCCCAAACAAGGGGCAATCTGTGAGACACATATCTGTCTTTCCAGCATATTTTGTTTGAGTCATTGACTAAATTTAGATTCCTAGATCAGGTCACTCTTGTGTTGTTACTTCACTCTTATTCTCTTTGTAAAACACCTTCATTTTCTGGTATTAAACTCGTTTTCATGTTTCCTGCATGTGCTGTTACTGCAGTATCATCTTTAAATATCTATTTCCAGTTATTTTTCTCATGTCAAGAAGGATATGTTGCAGCAGTCTTGATGAAGCCACCTATTCAGTCACAGTCTTTTATCTGCGCACTTTCACTACCCACTGTCTTTGACACCTTTTGTTTCCTATTTTTTCATCGGTTCGTCAGCATTTTTTGTCATTGCACCCCACATCCGTACTTTTCTTTTCACTCTCTGTCTCCCAGTCTTGTATACGTCTTTGTTAAACGTCTTTCTTAAACCCTGATACAAATCATCTCTCTGGATTTCTTTATCTGCTTCTGAGGATGCCTATTATAGGTATCCATGACTTTTAATCAGCTTGACATTTTTTGAGACAAATTTATTTATTTATTATTTATTTATTTACATTTGTTTACCAGGAAATTCCAACTGGACACAGGTCATTTTTCAGCGGAGCCCTGGGGAGAAAAGCTCCACATCACAATAAATGAGCCGCAGAGTACATGACAAACAATTGAATATACATACAATAGCAAATAATACATACTGCAGCAAACATTAGCTATACATACAATATGAAACATAGTAATGGACAGATATACCAATAGCAAATAATACAAACTGCAGCAAACATTAGATAAACATACAATATGAAACATAGTAATGAACAGATATACCAATATCTAGCTAGAGGCTAGGAACAAAGGTAGGATGTATATACAGATAGTACTAAACTCAACCGTATACTGCTCTGAACTCATATACCTAAATCTTATATACAAATATTGCACTAAACTCAAGTTTTTAAATGTTCATAAGCACTTTAATATCCCAGAAATCTATCCGTCAACATAGTTCTCATAATCATTCTTCACAACGACGTCAGATCACGTGGCTACTGATTTAATGGATCCTTTCTCAACCCTCGTTTATGAGAAGGTACTTCCGTCATTTCCTTGCATTCTTTAGGACTTCCAATTGCATGGATATGAAAAAAGTCTTGCCTATTAACTTCTTATTTCTTGGAGTAAAGCTATTCTCAGGACTTCTCTTCTAAGTTTTCTTAGTACTTTCATACTATTTCATGGTGATACAAATCCTTGGGATAACTCACTGATCTCCCGCTCCTGGAACTGAACTTATAAAACAAAGAACTTAAGCACATTTGTAACCCTTTGGGCTCAGTGTATTCTTCTCCTACATCCATTCCATTAAATATGTACATGTAGACAGCAGTATATTGTTGTATTTCCATACCAGAAATGCAAGATGCAATACTAAGTTCCTATACTTTAAAAAATAAACTGGGATTCTAACAAAAGCTAGTAAATTCCAAACCTCACGGCTACATTTTTAAGGTGAATTACAGTGAGGTTTCATTCTCGACACTCACTGAAATAAGGGACTGTCCACCTTACACCTCTACTGCTTAAATATCATTAGTCTTTGTAATCTCAAAAACTAACTGTTGCTTAGAAAATTGTGATGCCCATCTCTACCTATTGTTCTTTGCATATACTGTAAAGATTTACTGACTGACCAGGGCAGAATATTGAGAAAAAGCAGTGAGAACAGTTTCCAGTGTTTGCTTTTAATCCTGCCAGTTTATATTTACAAATTTAACATTTTGATTTGTGATGTAGTATTGTAATACTGTACTCTAACTTTCTATATTTCAGAGAAGGAGGAAGGCACTGACATTTTTATTTATTTAACAGGAAAGTCTGACTTGGACAGAGCCAATTTTCAGCAGAGGATCAGGGAGAAAAGTTCGAGACACGTCTTTGCAACGTGAGAGGAAACCAGAGCACCTGGAGGAAACCCACACAAATGCAGGGAGGATATGCAGACTCTACACAGAAGGCATCTGAGCTGAGAATCAAACCAGAGAACCTGTTGCTGTAAGACAGCAATGCAAACTGCTGCACCACTTTGCCATTTATACCACCATGCATTTCTCAGTCATTCTCTCAAGTGATACATTTTACAGATTCATAACTTTAAAAAATAAAACATTTATAATACATGCTAGCAAAGTCTCAAAGTGGCTTTGACTTTTAAACTAACATCAGGAACTGGATCATTTCTATCTTGTCAATTAACTAATTCATTTATTTATTAACATTTATTTGCTAGGAATGTCTGACTGAGTCCAAGATATCCATTTTCAGTGGAGGCCTTGAGAGACTAGCTCCAAGACATACAGTGACATAAATAATGTACACAGTAGTGCAAGTTACTTCATTTATAATCCCGAGGATATACAATAGTGTGAAATGGAGTAAGAAATAGTATAAGTGTAACATGATAAATAAGCAGGTAAGATAATGTTAAACATTTCTAACATATTCTTTGGATATAGCTTCTGAGAAATCAAGAGTATAGAAAAGGGTAACTAACAGATGAAGAGTGCAGAACTGAGTAAGTAAGAGATGAAGAGTGTAGAACTTAGTAGGAGATGAAGAGTATAGAACCGAGTTAGTAAGAGATAAGTGTAGAACTGAATTAGCATGAGATGAAGACTGTAGAACTGTGTTAGTAAGAGATGAATAGAATTGAGTAAGTAAGAGATGAAGAGTGTAGAACTGAGTTAGTAGGAGATGAAAAGTATAGAACTGAGTTAGTAAGAGATGAGTGTAGAACTGAATTAGTAAGAGATGGAGTGTAGCACTGAGTTAGTAAGAGATGAAGAGTGTAGAACTGAGTTAGTAGGAGATGAAGAGTGTAGAACTGAGTTAGTAGGAGATGAAAAGTATAGAACTGAGTTAGTAAGAGATGAGTGTAGAACTGAATTAGTAAGAGATGGAGAGTAGCACTGAGTTAGTAAGAGATGAAAAGTGTAGAACTGAGTTAGTAGGAGATGAAGAGTATAGAACTGAGTTAGTAAAAGACGAGTGTAGAACTGAGTTTGTAAGAGATGAGTGAGTATGAAATGAAGACTGTAGAACTGAGTTAGTAAGAGACGGATAGAACTAAGTAAAAGATGAAGAGTGTAGAACTGAGTTAGTAAGAGATGAATAGAACTAAGTAAGAGATGAAGAGTGTAGAACTGAGTTAGTAGTAGATGAAGAGTGTAGAACTGAGTTAGTAAGAGATGAAGAGTGTAGAAGTGAGTTAGTAAGGGATGAATAGAACTAAGTAAGAGATGAAGAGTGTAGAACTGAGTTAGTAGTAGATGAAGAGTGTAGAACTGAGTTAGTAAGAGATGAGTGTAGAACTGAGTTAGTAAGAGATGAAGAGTGTAGAAGTGAGTTAGTAAGGGATGAAGAGTGTAGAACTGAGTTAGTAAGAAATGAGTGTAGAACTGAGATAGTAAGAGATGAATAGAACTGAGTTAGTAAGAGATGAAGAGTGTAGAACTGAGTAAGAGATGAAGACTGTCGAACTGAGTTAGTAGGTGATGAAGAGTGTAGAACTGAGTTGGTAAGAGATGAAGAGTGTAGGACTATGTTAGTAAGAGATGAAGAGTGTAGAACTGCGTTAGTATGAGATGAAAACTGTAGAACTGAGTTAGTAAGAGATAAAGAGTGTAGAACTGAGTTAGTAAGAGATGAATAGAAATGAGTATGTAAGAGATGAAGAGTGTAGAACTGAGTAAGAGATGAAGAGTACAGAACTGAGTTAGTAGGAGATGAAGAGTGTAGAACTGAGTTAGTAAGAGATGAAGAGCATAGAACTGTGTTACTAAGAGATGAAGAGTGTAGAACTGAGTTAGTAAGAGATGAGTGCAGAACTGAGTTAGTAAGAGATGAAGAGTGTAGAACTGAGTTAGTAAGAGATGAAGACTGTAGAACTGAGATAGTAATAGATGAATAGAACTGAGTTAGTAAGAAATGAGTGCAGAACTGAGTTAGTAAGAGATGAAGAGTGTAGAACTGAGTTAGTAAGAGATGAAGACTGTAGAACTGAGATAGTAATAGATGAATAGAACTGAGTTAGTAAGAAATGAGTGTAGAACTGAGTTAGTATGAGATGAAGTCTGTAGAACTGAGTTAGTAAGAGATGAATAGAACTGAGTAAGTAAGAGATGAAGAGTGTAGAACTGAGTTAGTAGGAGATGAAAAGTATAGAACTGAGTTAGTAAGAGATGAGTGTAGAACTGAATTAGTAAGAGATGAAAAGTATAGAACTGAGTTAGTAAGAGATGAGTGTAGAACTGAATTAGTAAGAGATGGAGTGTAGCACTGAGTTAGTAAGAGGTGAAAAGTGTAGAACTGAGTTAGTAGGTGTTGTTCGTGTAAGCGGGAGCTCAAATAAAGTTTATATGACTCTGTATAAGGTCTCAGAAGAGATATGTTTTATTCTTTTTAATCACGTAAAGTTCTTGTTCAATGCTGCGCATAGATTCATGTATTAGGTGCCAGTACACTTCTCTAAGGAACCGGAAGATTGCATCGAGGAACTATTCTTGAAGGGTTAGCAGGCATGCATACAGCAGGGCTCCAGTATAATGACTGCTCAAAGTGGTTGTTCCAATATATTTATAGCTGTGGTGACTGCCAGGGTCTTATTGACCCCTGAGCTGTTTGGATATAACACAATATGTTTGTTATGATCTATAAATGCCTCATAAATCTGAGATTGCATCTATGTGGTGTCATGATCAAGGCTAACCAGAGCAGGAGTACAGTTTGGTCTAGGGTCGGTTTGCAGTTCTTCGTTCAAGATCGCAATTTGTGAATCTTCATGACTACATATGGTGTTTGTTACTTAATAGATCATTTAAACTAGACAACACAGTCCAGGAGTGTGTTTTCAAGGAAACCCATACATCTTTCCTATTAAATTATATCCTCACTTTCTCTCCCTACACTTTTTGTTGTCTTTCTTCTCTGTCTCTCTTCTTCCTTTTTGACTCTCTCCTATGGTTATTCTGTCATTTATGCTTTTTGCCAGGGAAGTTTATATTGGCTATTGGACACTTACGGAAGCTTCAATGTCATGGTGTTTGTACCAGAGCTTCCAATGATCTGCTACATAATGTATCACTTTGTGGGGGAAACCATTCCTTGCTTCGAGCACTGAACTTTAGGAGTAAATATGTCTCATAATAGGGACAATTTCTTGTTTTCTTTCTTTGTGTATCAGAAAGTCTGTATAATACTAGCTATCACTTTGGTTGCCAGGTTCTTAATTACAATATCCTGTAGCCTACATATAACTCAGTGCGACATCCAAGCCTTGTTATCTATACTAGGTGGTATAAAAAGCTGGGATTATTCCCTTATGCTCTCTTATTGGATAAAACCCTTTGTTAACATTTATATCCCTTTAGAACAACTAATATTATTATTAGCTAAATTCCTCACTAATCTCTCTCCCTTCGGACCCAAATGTAAGGGTTCTTCTAGTTTTCTCCTCCTCCATTCACTTTCCTTCTACCAAAGTTAGACTTTAGTCCTGTTTTTAGCCTCCACTGTACAATTTACTTAACATATGTATATGCAATGTTCTATAAACGCTATTACAATTTTGTTTTTTGTTTTTTTTCCTTCATGGTGGTAATACCTCAAGTAAAGAGCTAGCTGAATATTTCTAGTCGGGTTTCTTTCAGATGATGACGTTTGGAATTAGGTCAGTGATGTACATAGTACGTAAATTGTTGTTTTTTATGTTAGATAACTACAGTTTTGTTTCTAGTATATGTTTTCTTTCTTCTTTACTCTTTTTATTTCTCTCAGTTATAAGAGTTTTGTGGGTAGACACAGTGGGGTAAGACTGAGAGAGCTCGGTGCTACATTTTCCCCAGATATTATATGGGTACTAAACTGGAGTAATAATCCTAAACCTCATAATAGACCTCTCCTTTCTTTGAATGTTTCTTATTTACTTTCAATTCAGTCTGAGGTATGGCTGGATTATAGATAAGGTGTGGAAAATATCCTCGTGGAATGTTAGAGGACTCCAAGACTAAAATAAAAGAAACCTTTTAATGCACCTCCTCTTAAAATCAGAATCAGATAGTTGTTTTATTCAAGAATCTCATTTGTTAAAGAGGGACTGGGAACAAGAAAAAAATAGGAAATGGGATAAGGATATAATCTCAGCAGGAAATAGTTCTAACTCTAGAGGTGGCTATTATTATTAAAAACTCATTTATTCCCAACATTATAGACGAAGCTTCTGACCAAGAGGGAAGGTGGTGCTACTTCTCGTATCTTACCCCACTTCTCCCCAAACCAATCTTAGTTCTAAATCTTTACGGTCCATGTTCAGGGAAACATGATTTCATTTCAGGAATTTACATCTTACTTAACTTTCTCAAGTATTATTATATGCTGCGGGAAGATTGGAACGCGGTAACTGACCCCAAAATTGACTGCTCCAGTAGTTCTAAAGCATGGAATTCACAGACCTCCCTTGCTTTGATGGATTTAATCTCAGACTTTGGTCTGATCGACCCTATTTCCTTTGGGGATGATACTCACATTAACAATAACTACACTTACTTTTCCAGGTGTTATAACTCATGGTCACATATAGATTTCTTCCTAATCTCTGATATACTAACAAAGTGGCAGTTAAAATATCTTGTTGATCCAAGGTTTTTCTCAGACCACTCAAGGATTACTCTTATAATATATTTTGAGCACAGCCCAATGACAATCCCTACAGCCATAACTGGTCTCTAATGATATTCTACATAACACATCAGTTATTGATGACATTTCCTCAGCTCTAAAAGAACTCAGTACTGATTCTCGCAACACAGACATTCCTTTCAACATCCAATGGGCTGCCTGTAAAACAGTGACCAGAAGATTACTCATACAAAAGGCCTCCTACCTAAAAAAAATAAGGAAAGAAAAAGAGGACCGACTAACAGCTGAAATTAGAGATTTGGATGGCAGGCTTCAAATCAACAATACCCCACCTCTGGAAAATTAAATGATGAATAAACAAAAGGAATCTTTGATCTACACCAATCCAACTGCTTCCTGCAAGAACAAAGATAAATTACAAAATACTCTGGATGGTTTCAAACCCCTCTAAGATATTAGCCAGACTAGTTGAAAACAAACAGAAATCACCCAGGATAGCCCTTATTCATTATCAGGATACTCTATTTAAATTAGACACACAAATTATTCACTTGTTTCATCAATTATATTCAGATATCTATGCTAGGAGCAATCAACAAATCCAAATTCCGGAAATAGAAGATTATCTCAACAATATTACTTTCCTAAGCTCAATGAAGAACAAAAACAAGATTCTAGTTGCCCCTTTGCATTCAAGAAATCATCAACACCATAGATGACCTTAAATCAGGAAAGCTCCAGGTCCTGACAGTTACTCTACTGACGTCTATAAAACTTTTAAAGTCATACTTGCTCCTCTCCTACTCAATCTATTTAATTGTATATCCCTCAATGGCATTTCAGACCTATACCTTAACCACTCAAAGACTATACTACTCGCCAAAAACAAGCTGGATCTATCAAATGCCAATAACTATAGGTCAATCTCTTTAATGAATGTGGACATTAAAATTTTATCCTCCTTGTTAGCTGAAAGACTTAAAAAAGTATTTACCTCCTTGATTTCCAAAGAACAAACAGGCTTTATGTCCAAAAGACATACACGGACAATACTTTGACTCTAGAATCGATGATAGGCCTTACCAAGAATGACAAAAATCCTAGATACGCAATGGTACTAGACGCTTGTAAGGCTTTCGATAGGGTCAACTAGAATTTTTAGTTTATAGTATTATCTTATTTTGAAATTCCCGCTGGGTTCATTAATCTGATCAAGACTGTATAATAGTTCATTAATGTGCCTATACATAAATAAGAAATTATCTACACCAATAAAAATCTCAAATTGTACCAGACAGTAGTACCCCCTCTCCCCTCGTCTTTTCAATTTGTATCATTAACCTCTCTTTCTCTCCATTAGACAACCAGCCTATCACTCAATTCACAAACTACTACATACAAATATGTTTGACTGCATTTGCGGATGACCTGAGCATTTATTTTGAGCATCCGATGTCAGATACAAAAAAAGTAATGACTACCCTAAACACCTTTGCTCATATCTTTGACTATAAAATTAATCTGAATAAATCCTTCATATTTCCGATCAGCCATACAGCTCATAGAGAAAACCTCTTCTCAGACTCCACCTTTAAATTATCATATTCTTGCAAATATCTAGGAGTTTGCTTGACCACTCTTTCCCCTCTATAGTTTATTCCAACATCTCCAAATTATGGTTAACTTTCTCCCAAGATCTGTACAGATGGCAGCAATTGAAATTACCCCTACTTTCTAAAACTTCCATCATCAAAATTAATATCCTCCCAAAGCTCCTCTACCACATTTATGCTTCCTGCTCCTTTATCACTAACTCTCTCTTCAGTAAAATACACAAAGCTTTTGCAAAATTTATTTGGCATCCAAAATTGGTTAGGTGTCTTATCAGAGACTTACTTTTCCAAAATCTAAAGGAGGCCTTGACAAGCCAGACCTTCAACTTTACTACAGAATTTTGCAAGCAAACAGATTAGTTACTATTGTAAATTACCACCCGAACAGCCCTACACGGGCCCCGTTTTGGTTAGAATAGGGTACAATCATGCTTTGGAAAATGGTCTAAATCTCAAAGCTCTTCCCTTCCTAGACCCAGTGACTCTTACACAATTAAAAATTCACCACATACTGAAGTGTAAAATCAAATCCTTCCAAGAGATTTTTAAATCCCTGAAGTTAGCCAAAGCTCTTCTTCTATTCCAACACATTCATCTAAACCCTAATATCAAGCTAAATAACAACTTGATCAATATTGGAGACTACCCTCTAATAAAAGATTACTCACTCTGGAACATATATAAACACAAAGCTCTCTTACCATTAGAACTTAGAGTTAAATTAAATGTATCTAAAAATACATTATAATATTGTAACAAATTAGAGAATTAATTACAATTCTGGACAATGACACCCTTCAGTTTTCCAATCTACTCCATACCTTAGCAAGTAATAAGAATATGTTATCCCATTTTCGTAAACTCATAAACACAATTCAATTTCAGGAGAAATTGGTATATGCGAAACGTTGGGATCAACAAGGTATTACCCTATTAGACAAACAAAAATTAGAAGCCATTAAATCTACACTATTATACTCCCCTTTCAAAAAGCGTACTTATACACAATTTATGATTAATAATAATTTGTATTTCTCTCCCACACATCTAAACAAATTTAACCCTAACATATCCTCTGCTTGCCCCTGCTGTTCCTTCCCCCATGCTGATGTCCTTCATATAATCTGGTTTTGCCGCTACTCTAAAAGCATCTGGTGCTCTCTAAAGGTGAGACTCGACAATATGGGCTATAACAAATCAAGCCTTTCATGGGAGATGGCACAATTACACATTACTAATCTCAAACTTCTGAAATTGAAACTCTATATCCTAATAACATTCTGCCTACTAGTTAAATTCTACATTTCTAAACACTGGCTAGATCGCTTTAAAATGTCCTGGGATGGGTTCAGGAATATGACTGTTAAATATATCACTTCTCAAAAGCTCATAATTACTAAAAACTGGTAAAAGCACTTACTTCCAGAATTTCCGAATGACGTATTTTAGCTTCTGGTTGATAATTAACTATTGTCATTTTGAATGGGTATTTTAATACTATAGGTTTTCCCTTCTATGTTGCTTCATTCCACACCTTAACTCCATTATGACTTTTATATTCCACACATCTTTATAGCTCAAGATTAGTAGACATGGGGTTTCTACCATATCTCATACTCTACATATTAAATTGAGGCGTTAACATTCGGACTAGTTACAGTACCTACCCACCTACATTTTTGCTGTTCTTTCTCTCAGTATGATTATTTCATGGGTTGGGAACACTTTTAGGCAGCACTTTTGTACATATTGTAAATAAGTTGTGTTATTTTTATTATTATTTAGATGATATCTGCTGTATAATGTCCTTTTTTTCAAACTGCTGATTTTCTATGTTATGTTTCTTAAAGCAAAATGAATAAAATTTTATATTTGAAAAAAAAAGGAATATTACCCTGAAGATCTTTCTGCTAATCTGCTTTTTGTGTAAGTTTCTCAGGATCAAAATGGGGATCAAGTGACATTAAAATATTTTTTGCCAGTATTTAATTTGCAGTTAGCTACATGACTGAACTCCTCTATTATAGCTATTTACTATCTGCAGGCCTTAGAAAACTGAATGAATACATCATCAGACATGGCTATTACTATATGTGTATCTTGGACTGTGGACTAACTAAGACAGAATGAAACAAAGGCTCTTTGTGAATATTGGATAGATGTAGAAAAGGAGGCATCACTGATATGTCCCTCTATGGACTGTGATAGGTGCAGACAGCCATCCTCTAATGGACAATTCTGTTCATGAATTAGTAAATAAATGTATTACCCCTTATATGATAGTTATTGAAACGTTTAGTTATACATTTAAAAGGACTGGAAAGTGCATGTTGCCACATGTCACATGCTTTAGGCTTGTTTAGTTTTGTACTACTTGTTTGCTTTTTTTTTGTTTTTTTTTGTTTTGTTTTTTGACAACTATCTCATAGATTGAGTTTGGGTGTGGTCTTTTATTTGCTTCCCCTTGATCAAATATTTTGGCTAAGACATTCTATATATTTTTATCAGTGAAATGGACAATATTTTATTAATAGATGATCGGTATATTGGGTTTCGAAAAGTAAAGGGAAATAATTCATTTAGATAAGTAACATTGATAGAGAAGTAGGGACGTGATTATACAGCTAAACCAGTACATTACTAATTTCTTCCAGAAACCTTGTAAAAATGTTGAAAAGCCATCTCACCAGGAGATTTACTGGTTTGGTAAACCATTACCTGTGGTTTATTTAGGAGTAATTATGCTCGGAGTTCTTTCCCTTCCACTTTGTTTTTCTGTCGCATTCCTCCCAGTTCATAGTGCTTCATAGTTTCATAGGTTCACATGAGATCACTAAGCTAATGGCTTAAGGCCCCTTACAACCCTATCCAATATAATCCAATTTTACCCAATATATGGCCCCCTAGGGGAAAGAGGATGGCATGGATTTGTCCCTGTTCACTGAGTATATTACAGATTATTCCTGTCTATAAGAGATATAGGCACTACCCCAGGACTGAATTTCTGATTCCCCATCCATTGATCCAAACTGCATTTGAAGAGGGCCAGGGAAGGGCTCTGCTTAATGTGTTTAGGAAGCAGGTCCCAAACAAGGGGCAATCTGTGAGACACATATCTGTCTTTCCAGCATATTTTGTTTGAGTCATTGACTAAATTTAGATTCCTAGATCAGGTCACTCTTGTGTTGTTACTTCACTCTTATTCTCTTTGTAAAACACCTTCATTTTCTGGTATTAAACTCGTTTTCATGTTTCCTGCATGTGCTGTTACTGCAGTATCATCTTTAAATATCTATTTCCAGTTATTTTTTTCTCATGTCAAGAAGGATATGTTGCAGCAGTCTTGATGAAGCCACCTATTCAGTCACAGTCTTTTATCTGCGCACTTTCACTACCCACTGTCTTTGACACCTTTTGTTTCCTATTTTTTCATCGGTTCGTCAGCATTTTTTGTCATTGCACCCCACATCCGTACTTTTCTTTTCACTCTCTGTCTCCCAGTCTTGTATACGTCTTTGTTAAACGTCTTTCTTAAACCCTGATACAAATCATCTCTCTGGATTTCTTTATCTGCTTCTGAGGATGCCTATTATAGGTATCCATGACTTTTAATCAGCTTGACATTTTTTGAGACAAATTTATTTATTTATTATTTATTTATTTACATTTGTTTACCAGGAAATTCCAACTGGACACAGGTCATTTTTCAGCGGAGCCCTGGGAGAAAAGCTCCACATCACAATAAATGAGCCAGAGTACATGACAAACAATTGAATATACATACAATAGCAAATAATACATACTGCAGCAAACATTAGCTATACATACAATATGAAACATAGTAATGGACAGATATACCAATAGCAAATAATACAAACTGCAGCAAACATTAGATAAACATACAATATGAAACATAGTAATGAACAGATATACCAATATCTAGCTAGAGGCTAGGAACAAAGGTAGGATGTATATACAGATAGTACTAAACTCAACCGTATACTGCTCTGAACTCATATACCTAAATCTTATATACAAATATTGCACTAAACTCAAGTTTTTAAATGTTCATAAGCACTTTAATATCCCAGAAATCTATCCGTCAACATAGTTCTCATAATCATTCTTCACAACGACGTCAGATCACGTGGCTACTGATTTAATGGATCCTTTCTCAACCCTCGTTTATGAGAAGGTACTTCCGTCATTTCCTTGCAGTCTTTAGGACTTCTAATTGCATGGATATGAAAAATGTCTTGCCCATTAACTTCTTATTTCTTGGAGTAAAGCTATTCTCAGGACTTCCCTTCTAAGTTTTCTTAGTACTTTCATACTATTTCATGGTGATACAAATCCTTGGGATAACTCACTGATCTCCCGCTCCTGGAACTGAACTTATAAAACAAAGAACTTAAGCACATTTGTAACCCTTTGGGCTCAGTGTATTCTTCTCCTACATCCATTCCATTAAATATGTACATGTAGACAGCAGTATATTGTTGTATTTCCATACCAGAAATGCAAGATGCAATACTAAGTTCCTATACTTTAGAAATAAACTGGGATTCTAACAAAAGCTAGTAAATTCCAAACCTCACGGCTACATTTTTAAGGTGAATTACAGTGAGGTTTCATTCTCGACACTCACTGAAATAAGGGACTGTCCACCTTACACCTCTACTGCTTAAATATCATTAGTCTTTGTAATCTCAAAACTAACTGTTGCTTAGAAAATTGTGATGCCCATCTCTACCTATTGTTCTTTGCATATACTGTAAAGATTTACTGACTGACCAGGGCAGAATATTGAGAAAAAGCAGTGAGAACAGTTTCCAGTGTTTGCTTTTAATCCTGCCAGTTTATATTTACAAATTTAACATTTTGATTTGTGATGTAGTATTGTAATACTGTACTCTAACTTTCTATATTTCAGAGAAGGAGGAAGGCACTGACATTTTTATTTATTTAACAGGAAAGTCTGACTTGGACAGAGCCAATTTTCAGCAGAGGATCAGGGAGAAAAGTTCGAGACACGTCTTTGCAACGTGAGAGGAAACCAGAGCACCTGGAGGAAACCCACACAAATGCAGGGAGGATATGCAGACTCTACACAGAAGGCATCTGAGCTGAGAATCAAACCAGAGAACCTGTTGCTGTAAGACAGCAATGCAAACTGCTGCACCACTTTGCCATTTATACCACCATGCATTTCTCAGTCATTCTCTCAAGTGATACATTTTACAGATTCATAACTTTAAAAAATAAAACATTTATAATACATGCTAGCAAAGTCTCAAAGTGGCTTTGACTTTTAAACTAACATCAGGAACTGGATCATTTCTATCTTGTCAATTAACTAATTCATTTATTTATTAACATTTATTTGCTAGGAATGTCTGACTGAGTCCAAGATATCCATTTTCAGTGGAGGCCTTGAGAGACTAGCCCCAAGACATACAGTGACATAAATAATGTACACAGTAGTGCAAGTTACTTCATTTATAATCCCGAGGATATACAATAGTGTGAAATGGAGTAAGAAATAGTATAAGTGTAACATGATAAATAAGCAGGTAAGATAATGTTAAACATTTCTAACATATTCTTTGGATATAGCTTCTGAGAA
The DNA here is from genome assembly GCF_019279795.1 of Protopterus annectens. Lineage (NCBI taxonomy): Eukaryota > Metazoa > Chordata > Ceratodontiformes > Protopteridae > Protopterus > Protopterus annectens. The sequence goes on along the minus strand of NC_056726.1, from coordinate 1,070,409,818 downwards.
ATCAAGAGTATAGAAAAGGGTAACTAACAGATGAAGAGTGCAGAACTGAGTAAGTAAGAGATGAAGAGTGTAGAACTTAGTAGGAGATGAAGAGTATAGAACCGAGTTAGTAAGAGATAAGTGTAGAACTGAATTAGCATGAGATGAAGACTGTAGAACTGTGTTAGTAAGAGATGAATAGAATTGAGTAAGTAAGAGATGAAGAGTGTAGAACTGAGTTAGTAGGAGATGAAAAGTATAGAACTGAGTTAGTAAGAGATGAGTGTAGAACTGAATTAGTAAGAGATGGAGTGTAGCACTGAGTTAGTAAGAGATGAAGAGTGTAGAACTGAGTTAGTAGGAGATGAAGAGTGTAGAACTGAGTTAGTAGGAGATGAAAAGTATAGAACTGAGTTAGTAAGAGATGAGTGTAGAACTGAATTAGTAAGAGATGGAGAGTAGCACTGAGTTAGTAAGAGATGAAAAGTGTAGAACTGAGTTAGTAGGAGATGAAGAGTATAGAACTGAGTTAGTAAAAGACGAGTGTAGAACTGAGTTTGTAAGAGATGAGTGAGTATGAAATGAAGACTGTAGAACTGAGTTAGTAAGAGACGGATAGAACTAAGTAAAAGATGAAGAGTGTAGAACTGAGTTAGTAAGAGATGAGTGTAGAATTGAGTTAGTACAAGACGAATAGTGTAGAACTGAGTAGGAGATGAAGAGTGTCGAACTAAGTTAGTAAGAGATGAAGAGTGTAGAACTGAGTTAGTAAGAGATGAATAGAACTAAGTAAGAGATGAAGAGTGTAGAACTGAGTTAGTAGTAGATGAAGAGTGTAGAACTGAGTTAGTAAGAGATGAGTGTAGAACTGAGTTAGTAAGAGATGAAGAGTGTAGAAGTGAGTTAGTAAGGGATGAAGAGTGTAGAACTGAGTTAGTAAGAAATGAGTGTAGAACTGAGATAGTAAGAGATGAATAGAACTGAGTTAGTAAGAGATGAAGAGTGTAGAACTGAGTAAGAGATGAAGACTGTCGAACTGAGTTAGTAGGTGATGAAGAGTGTAGAACTGAGTTGGTAAGAGATGAAGAGTGTAGGACTATGTTAGTAAGAGATGAAGAGTGTAGAACTGCGTTAGTATGAGATGAAAACTGTAGAACTGAGTTAGTAAGAGATAAAGAGTGTAGAACTGAGTTAGTAAGAGATGAATAGAAATGAGTATGTAAGAGATGAAGAGTGTAGAACTGAGTAAGAGATGAAGAGTACAGAACTGAGTTAGTAGGAGATGAAGAGTGTAGAACTGAGTTAGTAAGAGATGAAGAGCATAGAACTGTGTTACTAAGAGATGAAGAGTGTAGAACTGAGTTAGTAAGAGATGAGTGCAGAACTGAGTTAGTAAGAGATGAAGAGTGTAGAACTGAGTTAGTAAGAGATGAAGACTGTAGAACTGAGATAGTAATAGATGAATAGAACTGAGTTAGTAAGAAATGAGTGTAGAACTGAGTTAGTATGAGATGAAGTCTGTAGAACTGAGTTAGTAAGAGATGAATAGAACTGAGTAAGTAAGAGATGAAGAGTGTAGAACTGAGTTAGTAGGAGATGAAGAGTGTAGAACTGAGTTAGTAGGAGATGAAAAGTATAGAACTGAGTTAGTAAGAGATGAGTGTAGAACTGAATTAGTAAGAGATGAAAAGTATAGAACTGAGTTAGTAAGAGATGAGTGTAGAACTGAATTAGTAAGAGATGGAGTGTAGCACTGAGTTAGTAAGAGGTGAAAAGTGTAGAACTGAGTTAGTAGGAGATAAAGAGTATAGAACTGAGTTAGTAAAAGATGAGTGTAGAACTGAGTTAGTAAGAGATGAGTGTAGAACTGAGAACGAGATGAAGACTGTAGAACTGAGTTAGTAAGAGATAAAGAGTGTAGAACTGAGTTAGTAAGAGATGAATATAACTGAGTATGTAAGAGATTAAGAGTGTAGAACTGAGTAAGTAAGAGATGAATAAAACTGAGTAAGTAAGAGATGAAGAGTGTAGAACTAAGTAAGAGATGAAGAGTACAGAACTGAGTTAGTAGGAGATGAAGAGTGTAGAACTGAGTTAGTAAGAGATGAAGAGCATAGAACTGTGTTACTAAGAGATGAAGAGTGAAGAACTGAGTTAGTAAGAGATGAATAGAACTGAGTAAGTAAGAGATGAATAGTGTAAAACTGAGTTAGTAAGAGATGAAGAGTGTAGAACTGAGTTAGTAAGAGATGAATAGAACTGAGTATGTAAGAGATGAAGAGTGTCGAACTGAGTAAGTAAGAGATGAAGAGTGCAGAACTGAGTTAGTAGGAGATGAAGAGTGTAGAACTGAGTAAGTAAGAGATGAAGACTGTCAAACTGAGTAAGTAAGAGATGAAGAGTGCAGAACTGAGTTAGTAGGAGATGAAGAGTGTAGAACTGAGTTAGTAAGAGATGAAGAGCATAGAACTGTGTTAGTAAGAGATGAAGAGTGAAGAACTGAGTTAGTAAGAGATGAATAGAACTGAGTTAGTAAGAAATGAGTGTAGAACTGAGTTAGTACGAGATGAAGACTGTAGAACTGAGTTAGTAAGAGATGAATAGAACTGAGTTAGTAAGAGATGAAGACTGTTGAACTGTGTTAGTAGGTGATGAAGAGTGCAGAACTGAGTTAGTAAGAGATGAAGAGCGTAGGACTGTGTTAGTAAGAGATGAAGAGTGTAGAACTGAGTTAGTACAAGATGAAAACTGTAGAACTGAGTTAGTAAGAGATAAAGAGTGTAGAACTGAGTTAGTAAGAGATGAATAGAACTGAGTATGCAAGAGATGAAGTGTGTCGAACTGAGTAAGTAAGAGATGAAGAGTGCAGAACTGAGTTAGTAGGAGATGAAGAGTGTAGAACTGAGTAAGTAAGAGATGAAGACTGTTGAACTGAGTAAGTAAGAGATGAAGAGTGCAGAACTGAGTTAGTAGGAGATGAAGAGTGTAGAACTGTGTTAGTAAGAGATGAAGAGTGAAGAACTGAGTTAGTAAGAGATGAATAGAACTGAGTAAGTAAGAGATGAAGAGTATAGAATTGAGTTAGTAGGAGATGAGTGTTAAACTGAGTTAGTAGTAGATGAAGAGTGTAGAACTGAGTTAGTAAGAGATGAGTGTAGAACTGAGTTAGTAAGAGATGAAGAGTGTAGAACTGAGTTAGTAAGAGTTGAAGAGTGTAGAACTGAGTTAGTAACAAATGAGTGTAGAACTGAGTTAGTACGAGATGAAGACTGTAGAACTGAGTTAGTAAGAGATGAATAGAACTGAGTTAGCAAGAGATGAAGAGTGTAGAACTGAGTTAGTAAGAGATGAAGACTGTCGAACTGAGTTAGTAGGTGATGAAGAGTGTAGAACTGAGTTAGTACGAGATGAAAAGTGTAGAACTGAGTTAGTAAGAGATAAAGAGTGTAGAACTGATTTAGTAAGAGATGAATAGAACTGAGTATGTAAGAGATGAAGAGTGTAGAACTGAGTAAGAGATGAGTGTAGAACTGAGTTAGTAAGAGATAAAGTGTGTAGAACTGAGTTAGTAAGAGATGAACAGAACTGAGTATGTTAGAGATGAAGAGTGTAGAACTAAGTAAGAGATGAATAGAACTGAGTAAGTAAGAGATGAAGAGTGTAGAACTGAGTAAGTAAGAGATGAGTGCAGAATTGAGTTAGTAGGAGATGAAGAGTGTAGAACTGAGTTAGTAAGAGATGAAGAGCATAGACCTGAGTTAGTACAAGATGAAGACTGTAGAACTGAGTTAGTAAGAGATAAACAGTGTAGAACTGAGTTAGTAAGAGATGAATAGAACTGAGTAAGTAGGAGATGAAGTGTGTAGAACTGAGTAAGAGATGAAGAGTGCAGAACTGAGTTAGTAGGAGATGAAGAGTGTAGAACTGAGTTAGTAAGAGATGAAGAGCATAGAACTGTGTTAGTAAGAGATGAAGAGTGTAGAACTAAGTACGAGATGAAGACTGTAGAACTGAGTTAGTAAGAGATAAAGAGGGTAGAACTGAGTTAGTAAGATATGAATAGAACTGAATAAGAGATGAAGAGTGTAGAACTGAGTTAGTAAGAGATAAAGAGTGTAGAACTGAGTTAGTACGAGATGAAAACTGTAGAACTGAGTTAGTAAGAGATAAAGAGTGTAGAACTGAGTTAGTAAGAGATGAATAGAACTGAGTATGTACGATGAGTGTAGAACTGAGTAAGAGATAAGTGTAGAACTGAGGAAGTAAGAGATGAAGAGTGCAGAACTGAGTTAGTAGGAGATGAAGAGTGTAGAACTGAGTTAGTAAGAGATGAATAGAACTGAGTAAGAGATGAAGAGTGTAGACTGAGTTAGTAAGAGATGAATAGTGTAGATCTGAGTTAGTAGTAGATGAAGAGTGTAGAACTGAGTTAGTAAGAGATGAGTGTAGAACTGAGGTAGTAAGATATGAAGAGTGTAGAACTGAGTTAGTAAGAGATGAAGAGCGTAGAACTGAGTTAGCAAGAAATGAGTGTAAAACTGAGTTAGTACGAGATGAAGACTGTAGAACTGAGTTAGTAAGAGATGAATAGAACTGAGTTAGTAAGAGATGAAGAGTGTAGAACTGAGTTAGTAAGAGATGAAGACTGTCAAACTGTGTTAGTAGGTGATGAAGAGTGTAAAACTGAGTTAGTAAGAGATGAAGAGCGTAGGACTGTGTTAGTAAGAGATGAAGAGTGTATATCTGAGTTAGTATGAGATGAAAACAGTAGAACTGAGTTAGTAAGAGATAAAAAGTGTAGAACTGAGTTAGTAAGAGATGAATAGAACTGAGTAAGTAAGAGATGAAGAGTGTAGAACTGAGTAAGTAAGAGATGAAGAGTGCAGAACTGAGTTAGTAGGAGATGAAGAGTGTAGAACTGTGTTAGTAAGAGATGAAGAGTGAAGAACTGAGTTAGTAAGAGATGAATAGAACTGAGTAAGTAAGAGATGAAGAGTGTAGAACTGAGTTAGTAAGAGATTAAGAGTGTAGAACTGAGTTAGTAGTAGATGAAGAGTGTAGAACTGAGTTAGTAAGAAATGAGTGTAGAAATGAGTTAGTAAGAGATGAAGACTGTCGAACTGAGTTAGTAGGTGATGAAGAGTGTAGAACTGAGTTAGTAAGAGATGAAGAGCGTAGGACTGTGTTAGAAAGAGATGAAGAGTATAGGACTGAGTTAGTATGAGATGAAAACTGTAGAACGGAGTTAGTAAGAGATAAAGAGTGTAGAACTGAGTGAGTAAGAGATGAATAGAACTGAGTATGTAAGAGATGAGTGTAGAACTGAGTTAGTAAGAGATAAAGAGTGTATAACTGAGTTAGTAAGAGATGAATAGAACTGAGTATGTAAGAGATGAAGAGTGTAGAACTGAGTAAGTAAGAGATGAATAGAACTGAGTAAGTAAGAGATGAAGAGTGTAGAACTGAGTAAGTAAGAGATGAATAGAACTGAGTAAGTAAGAGATGAAGAGTGTAGAACTGAGTAGGAGATGAAGAGTGCAGAACTGAGTTAGTAGGAGATGGAGTGTAGAACTGAGTTAGTAAGAGATGAAGAGCGTAGAACTGGGTTTGTAAGAGATGAAGAGTGTAGAACTGGGTTAGTAGGAGATGAAGAGTGTAGAACTGAGTTAGTAGGAGATGAATAGTTTTGATCTGAGTTAGTAAGAGATGAAGAGTGTAGAACTGAGTTAGTAAGAGATGAATAGAACTGGGTAAGTAAGAGATGAAGAGTGAAGAACTGAGTAAGTAAGAGATGAATAGAACTGAGTATGTAAGAGATGAAGAGTGTAGAACTGAGTAAGTAAGAGATGAATAGAACTGAGTAAGTAAGAGATAATGAGTGTAGAACTGAGTAAGAGATAAAGAGTGCAGAACTGAGTTAGTAGGAGATGGAGTGTAGAACTGAGTTAGTAAGAGATGAAGAGCATAGAACTGTGTTAGTAAGAGATGAAGAGTGTAGAACTGAGTTATAAAGAGATGAACAGAACTGGGTAAGTAAGAGATGAATAGTGAAGAACTGAGTAAGTAAGAGATGAATAGAACTGAGTAAGTAAAGATGAAGAGTGTAGAACTGAGTTAGTATGAGATGAAGAGTGTAGAACTGAGTTAGTAGTAGATGAAGAGTGTAGAACTGAGTAAGAGATGAGTGTAGAACTGAGTTAGTAAGAGATGAAGAGTGTAGAACTGAGTTAGTAAGAGATGAAGAGTGCAGAACTGCATTAGTAAGAAATGAGTGTAGAACTGAGTTAGTATGAGATGAAGACTGTAGAACTGAGTTAGCAAGAGATGAATAGAACTGAGTTAGTAAGAGATGAATAGTGTTGAACTGAGTTAGTAAGAGATGAAGACTGTAGAACTGAGTAAGAGATGAATAGAACTGAGTAAGTAAGAGATGAATGTAGAACTGAGTTAGTAGGAGATGAAGAGTGTAGAACTTAGTAAGAGATGAAGAGTGTAGAACTGTTAGTACGAGATGAAGACTGTAGAACTGAGTTAGTAAGAGATGAATAGAACTGAGTTAGCAAGAGATGAAGAGTGTAGAACTGAGTTAGTAAGAGATGAAGACTGTCGAACTGAGTTAGTAGGTGATGAAGAGTGTAGAACTGAGTTAGTACGAGATGAAAAGTGTAGAACTGAGTTAGTAAGAGATAAAGAGTGTAGAACTGATTTAGTAAGAGATGAATAGAACTGAGTATGTAAGAGATGAAGAGTGTAGAACTGAGTAAGAGATGAGTGTAGAACTGAGTTAGTAAGAGATAAAGTGTGTAGAACTGAGTTAGTAAGAGATGAACAGAACAGAGTATGTTAGAGATGAAGAGTGTAGAACTAAGTAAGATATGAATAGAACTGAGTAAGTAAGAGATGAAGAGTGTAGAACTGAGTAAGTAAGAGATGAGTGCAGAATTGAGTTAGTAGGAGATGAAGAGTGTAGAACTGAGTTAGTAAGAGATGAAGAGCATAGACCTGAGTTAGTACAAGATGAAGACTGTAGAACTGAGTTAGTAAGAGATAAACAGTGTAGAACCGAGTTAGTAAGAGATGAATAGAACTGAGTAAGTAGGAGATGAAGTGTGTAGAACTGAGTAAGAGATGAAGAGTGCAGAACTGAGTTAGTAGGAGATGAAGAGTGTAGAACTGAGTTAGTAAGAGATGAAGAGCATAGAACTGTGTTAGTAAGAGATGAAGAGTGTAGAACTAAGTACGAGATGAAGACTGTAGAACTGAGTTAGTAAGAGATAAAGAGGGTAGAACTGAGTTAGTAAGATATGAATAGAACTGAATAAGAGATGAAGAGTGTAGAACTGAGTTAGTAAGAGATAAAGAGTGTAGAACTGAGTTAGTACGAGATGAAAACTGTAGAACTGAGTTAGTAAGAGATAAAGAGTGTAGAACTGAGTTAGTAAGAGATGAATAGAACTGAGTATGTACGATGAGTGTAGAACTGAGTAAGAGATAAGTGTAAAACTGAGGAAGTAAGAGATGAAGAGTGCAGAACTGAGTTAGTAGGAGATGAAGAGTGTAGAACTGAGTTAGTAAGAGATGAATAGAACTGAGTAAGAGATGAAGAGTGTAGACTGAGTTAGTAAGAGATGAATAGTGTAGATCTGAGTTAGTAGTAGATGAAGAGTGTAGAACTGAGTTAGTAAGAGATGAGTGTAGAACTGAGGTAGTAAGATATGAAGAGTGTAGAACTGAGTTAGTAAGAGATGAAGAGCGTAGAACTGAGTTAGTAAGAGATGAATAGAAATGAGTATGTAAGAGATGAAGAGTGTAGAACTGAGTAAGAGATGAAGAGTACAGAACTGAGTTAGTAGGAGATGAAGAGTGTAGAACTGAGTTAGTAAGAGATGAAGAGCATAGAACTGTGTTACTAAGAGATGAAGAGTGTAGAACTGAGTTAGTAAGAGATGAGTGCAGAACTGAGTTAGTAAGAGATGAAGAGTGTAGAACTGAGTTAGTAAGAGATGAAGACTGTAGAACTGAGATAGTAATAGATGAATAGAACTGAGTTAGTAAGAAATGAGTGTAGAACTGAGTTAGTATGAGATGAAGACTGTAGAACTGAGTTAGTAAGAGATGAATAGAACTGAGTAAGTAAGAGATGAAGAGTGTAGAACTGAGTTAGTAGGAGATGAAGAGTGTAGAACTGAGTTAGTAGGAGATGAAAAGTATAGAACTGAGTTAGTAAGAGATGAGTGTAGAACTGAATTAGTAAGAGATGAAAAGTATAGAACTGAGTTAGTAAGAGATGAGTGTAGAACTGAATTAGTAAGAGATGGAGTGTAGCACTGAGTTAGTAAGAGGTGAAAAGTGTAGAACTGAGTTAGTAGGAGATAAAGAGTATAGAACTGAGTTAGTAAAAGATGAGTGTAGAACTGAGTTAGTAAGAGATGAGTGTAGAACTGAGAACGAGATGAAGACTGTAGAACTGAGTTAGTAAGAGATAAAGAGTGTAGAACTGAGTTAGTAAGAGATGAATATAACTGAGTATGTAAGAGATGAAGAGTGTAGAACTGAGTAAGTAAGAGATGAATAAAACTGAGTAAGTAAGAGATGAAGAGTGTAGAACTAAGTAAGAGATGAAGAGTACAGAACTGAGTTAGTAGGAGATGAAGAGTGTAGAACTGAGTTAGTAAGATGAAGAGCATAGAACTGTGTTACTAAGAGATGAAGAGTGAAGAACTGAGTTAGTAAGAGATGAATAGAACTGAGTAAGTAAGAGATGAATAGTGTAAAACTGAGTTAGTAAGAGATGAAGAGTGTAGAACTGAGTTAGTAAGAGATGAATAGAACTGAGTATGTAAGAGATGAAGAGTGTCGAACTGAGTAAGTAAGAGATGAAGAGTGCAGAACTGAGTTAGTAGGAGATGAAGAGTGTAGAACTGAGTAAGTAAGAGATGAAGACTGTCAAACTGAGTAAGTAAGAGATGAAGAGTGCAGAACTGAGTTAGTAGGAGATGAAGAGTGTAGAACTGAGTTAGTAAGAGATGAAGAGCATAGAACTGTGTTAGTAAGAGATGAAGAGTGAAGAACTGAGTTAGTAAGAGATGAATAGAACTGAGTTAGTAAGAAATGAGTGTAGAACTGAGTTAGTACGAGATGAAGACTGTAGAACTGAGTTAGTAAGAGATGAATAGAACTGAGTTAGTAAGAGATGAAGACTGTTGAACTGTGTTAGTAGGTGATGAAGAGTGCAGAACTGAGTTAGTAAGAGATGAAGAGCGTAGGACTGTGTTAGTAAGAGATGAAGAGTGTAGAACTGAGTTAGTACAAGATGAAAACTGTAGAACTGAGTTAGTAAGAGATAAAGAGTGTAGAACTGAGTTAGTAAGAGATGAATAGAACTGAGTATGCAAGAGATGGTGTGTCGAACTGAGTAAGTAAGAGATGAAGAGTGCAGAACTGAGTTAGTAGGAGATGAAGAGTGTAGAACTGAGTAAGTAAGAGATGAAGACTGTTGAACTGAGTAAGTAAGAGATGAAGAGTGCAGAACTGAGTTAGTAGGAGATGAAGAGTGTAGAACTGTGTTAGTAAGAGATGAAGAGTGAAGAACTGAGTTAGTAAGAGATGAATAGAACTGAGTAAGTAAGAGATGAAGAGTATAGAACTGAGTTAGTAGGAGATGAGTGTTAAACTGAGTTAGTAGTAGATGAAGAGTGTAGAACTGAGTTAGTAAGAGATGAGTGTAGAACTGAGTTAGTAAGAGATGAAGAGTGTAGAACTGAGTTAGTAAGAGTTGAAGAGTGTAGAACTGAGTTAGTAACAAATGAGTGTAGAACTGAGTTAGTACGAGATGAAGTCTGTAGAACTGAGTTAGTAAGAGATGAATAGAACTGAGTTAGCAAGAGATGAAGAGTGTAGAACTGAGTTAGTAAGAGATGAAGACTGTCGAACTGAGTTAGTAGGTGATGAAGAGTGTAGAACTGAGTTAGTACGAGATGAAAAGTGTAGAACTGAGTTAGTAAGAGATAAAGAGTGTAGAACTGATTTAGTAAGAGATGAATAGAACTGAGTATGTAAGAGATGAAGAGTGTAGAACTGAGTAAGAGATGAGTGTAGAACTGAGTTAGTAAGAGATAAAGTGTGTAGAACTGAGTTAGTAAGAGATGAACAGAACTGAGTATGTTAGAGATGAAGAGTGTAGAACTAAGTAAGAGATGAATAGAACTGAGTATGTAAGAGATGAAGAGTGTCGAACTGAGTAAGTAAGAGATGAAGAGTGCAGAACTGAGTTAGTAGGAGATGAAGAGTGTAGAACTGAGTAAGTAAGAGATGAAGACTGTCAAACTGAGTAAGTAAGAGATGAAGAGTGCAGAACTGAGTTAGTAGGAGATGAAGAGTGTAGAACTGAGTTAGTAAGAGATGAAGAGCATAGAACTGTGTTAGTAAGAGATGAAGAGTGAAGAACTGAGTTAGTAAGAGATGAATAGAACTGAGTTAGTAAGAAATGAGTGTAGAACTGAGTTAGTACGAGATGAAGACTGTAGAACTGAGTTAGTAAGAGATGAATAGAACTGAGTTAGTAAGAGATGAAGACTGTTGAACTGTGTTAGTAGGTGATGAAGAGTGCAGAACTGAGTTAGTAAGAGATGAAGAGCGTAGGACTGTGTTAGTAAGAGATGAAGAGTGTAGAACTGAGTTAGTACAAGATGAAAACTGTAGAACTGAGTTAGTAAGAGATAAAGAGTGTAGAACTGAGTTAGTAAGAGATGAATAGAACTGAGTATGCAAGAGATGAAGTGTGTCAAACTGAGTAAGTAAGAGATGAAGAGTGCAGAACTGAGTTAGTAGGAGATGAAGAGTGTAGAACTGAGTAAGTAAGAGATGAAGACTGTTGAACTGAGTAAGTAAGAGATGAAGAGTGCAGAACTGAGTTAGCAGGAGATGAAGAGTGTAGAACTGTGTTAGTAAGAGATGAAGAGTCAAGAACTGAGTTAGTAAGAGATGAATAGAACTGAGTAAGTAAGAGATGAAGAGTATAGAACTGAGTTAGTAGGAGATGAGTGTTAAACTGAGTTAGTAGTAGATGAAGAGTGTAGAACTGAGTTAGTAAGAGATGAGTGTAGAACTGAGTTAGTAAGAGATGAAGAGTGTAGAACTGAGTTAGTAAGAGTTGAAGAGTGTAGAACTGAGTTAGTAACAAATGAGTGTAGAACTGAGTTAGTACGAGATGAAGACTGTAGAACTGAGTTAGTAAGAGATGAATAGAACTGAGTTAGCAAGAGATGAAGAGTGTAGAACTGAGTTAGTAAGAGATGAAGACTGTCGAACTGAGTTAGTAGGTGATGAAGAGTGTAGAACTCAGTTAGTACGAGATGAAAAGTGTAGAACTGAGTTAGTAAGAGATAAAGAGTGTAGAACTGATTTAGTAAGAGATGAATAGAACTGAGTATGTAAGAGATGAAGAGTGTAGAACTGAGTAAGAGATGAGTGTAGAACTGAGTTAGTAAGAGATAAAGTGTGTAGAACTGAGTTAGTAAGAGATGAACAGAACTGAGTATGTTAGAGATGAAGAGTGTAGAACTAAGTAAGAGATGAATAGAACTGAGTAAGTAAGAGATGAAGAGTGTAGAACTGAGTAAGTAAGAGATGAGTGCAGAATTGAGTTAGTAGGAGATGAAGAGTGTAGAACTGAGTTAGTAAGAGATGAAGAGCATAGACCTGAGTTAGTACAAGATGAAGACTGTAGAACTGAGTTAGTAAGAGATAAACAGTGTAGAACTGAGTTAGTAAGAGATGAATAGAACTGAGTAAGTAGGAGATGAAGTGTGTAGAACTGAGTAAGAGATGAAGAGTGCAGAACTGAGTTAGTAGGAGATGAAGAGTGTAGAACTGAGTTAGTAAGAGATGAAGAGCATAGAACTGTGTTAGTAAGAGATGAAGAGTGTAGAACTAAGTACGAGATGAAGACTGTAGAACTGAGTTAGTAAGAGATAAAGAGGGTAGAACTGAGTTAGTAAGATATGAATAGAACTGAATAAGAGATGAAGAGTGTAGAACTGAGTTAGTAAGAGATAAAGAGTGTAGAACTGAGTTAGTACGAGATGAAAACTGTAGAACTGAGTTAGTAAGAGATAAAGAGTGTAGAACTGAGTTAGTAAGAGATGAATAGAACTGAGTATGTACGATGAGTGTAGAACTGAGTAAGAGATAAGTGTAGAACTGAGGAAGTAAGAGATGAAGAGTGCAGAACTGAGTTAGTAGGAGATGAAGAGTGTAGAACTGAGTTAGTAAGAGATGAATAGAACTGAGTAAGAGATGAAGAGTGTAGACTGAGTTAGTAAGAGATGAATAGTGTAGATCTGAGTTAGTAGTAGATGAAGAGTGTAGAACTGAGTTAGTAAGAGATGAGTGTAGAACTGAGGTAGTAAGATATGAAGAGTGTAGAACTGAGTTAGTAAGAGATGAAGAGCGTAGAACTGAGTTAGCAAGAAATGAGTGTAAAACTGAGTTAGTACGAGATGAAGACTGTAGAACTGAGTTAGTAAGAGATGAATAGAACTGAGTTAGTAAGAGATGAAGAGTGTAGAACTGAGTTAGTAAGAGATGAAGACTGTCAAACTGTGTTAGTAGGTGATGAAGAGTGTAAAACTGAGTTAGTAAGAGATGAAGAGCGTAGGACTGTGTTAGTAAGAGATGAAGAGTGTATATCTGAGTTAGTATGAGATGAAAACAGTAGAACTGAGTTTGTAAGAGATAAAAAGTGTAGAACTGAGTTAGTAAGAGATGAATAGAACTGAGTAAGTAAGAGATGAAGAGTGTAGAACTGAGTAAGTAAGAGATGAAGAGTGCAGAACTGAGTTAGTAGGAGATGAAGAGTGTAGAATTGTGTTAGTAAGAGATGAAGAGTGAAGAACTGAGTTAGTAAGAGATGAATAGAACTGAGTAAGTAAGAGATGAAGAGTGTAGAACTGAGTTAGTAAGAGATTAAGAGTGTAGAACTGAGTTAGTAGTAGATGAAGAGTGTAGAACTGAGTTAATAAGAAATGAGTGTAGAAATGAGTTAGTAAGAGATGAAGACTGTCGAACTGAGTTAGTAGGTGATGAAGAGTGTAGAACTGAGTTAGTAAGAGATGAAGAGCGTAGGACTGTGTTAGAAAGAGATGAAGAGTATATAACTGAGTTAGTATGAGATGAAAACTGTAGAACGGAGTTAGTAAGAGATAAAGAGTGTAGAACTGAGTGAGTAAGAGATGAATAGAACTGAGTATGTAAGAGATGAGTGTAGAACTGAGTTAGTAAGAGATAAAGAGTGTATAACTGAGTTAGTAAGAGATGAATAGAACTGAGTATGTAAGAGATGAAGAGTGTAGAACTGAGTAAGTAAGAGATGAATAGAACTGAGTAAGTAAGAGATGAAGAGTGTAGAACTGAGTAAGTAAGAGATGAATAGAACTGAGTAAGTAAGAGATGAAGAGTGTAGAACTGAGTAGGAGATGAAGAGTGAAGAACTGAGTTAGTAGGAGATGGAGTGTAGAACTGAGTTAGTAAGAGATGAAGAGCGTAGAACTGGGTTTGTAAGAGATGAAGAGTGTAGAACTGGGTTAGTAGGAGATGAAGAGTGTAGAACTGAGTTAGTAGGAGATGAATAGTTTTGATCTGAGTTAGTAAGAGATGAAGAGTGTAGAACTGAGTTAGTAAGAGATGAATAGAACTGGGTAAGTAAGAGATGAAGAGTGAAGAACTGAGTAAGTAAGAGATGAATAGAACTGAGTATGTAAGAGATGAAGGGTGTAGAACTGAGTAAGTAAGAGATGAATAGAACTGAGTAAGTAAGAGATAATGAGTGTAGAACTGAGTAAGAGATAAAGAGTGCAGAACTGAGTTAGTAGGAGATGGAGTGTAGAACTGAGTTAGTAAGAGATGAAGAGCATAGAACTGTGTTAGTAAGAGATGAAGAGTGTAGAACTGAGTTATTAAGAGATGAACAGAACTGGGTAAGTAAGAGATGAATAGTGAAGAACTGAGTAAGTAAGAGATGAATAGAACTGAGTAAGTAAAGATGAAGAGTGTAGAACTGAGTTAGTATGAGATGAAGAGTGTAGAACTGAGTTAGTAGTAGATGAAGAGTGTAGAACTGAGTAAGAGATGAGTGTAGAACTGAGTTAGTAAGAGATGAAGAGCATAGAACTGTGTTAGTAAGAGATGAAGAGTGTAGAACTGAGTTATTAAGAGATGAACAGAACTGGGTAAGTAAGAGATGAATAGTGAAGAACTGAGTAAGTAAGAGATGAATAGAACTGAGTAAGTAAAGATGAAGAGTGTAGAACTGAGTTAGTATGAGATGAAGAGTGTAGAACTGAGTTAGTAGTAGATGAAGAGTGTAGAACTGAGTAAGAGATGAGTGTAGAACTGAGTTAGTAAGAGATGAAGAGTGTAGAACTGAGTTAGTAAGAGATGAAGAGTGCAGAACTGCATTAGTAAGAAATGAGTGTAGAACTGAGTTAGTATGAGATGAAGACTGTAGAACTGAGTTAGCAAGAGATGAATAGAACTGAGTTAGTAAGAGATGAATAGTGTTGAACTGAGTTAGTAAGAGATGAAGACTGTAGAACTGAGTAAGAGATGAATAGAACTGAGTAAGTAAGAGATGAATGTAGAACTGAGTTAGTAGGAGATGAAGAGTGTAGAACTTAGTAAGAGATGAAGAGTGTAGAACTGTTAGTACGAGATGAAGACTGTAGAACTGAGTTAGTAAGAGATAAAGATTGTAGAACTGAGTTAGTAAGAGATGAATAGAACTAAGTAAGAGATGAAGAGTGTAGAACTGAGTTAGTAGGAGATGAAGAGTGTAGAACTGAGTAAGTAAGAGATGAAAAGCGTAGAACTGTGTTAGTAAGAGATGAAGAGTGTAGAACTGAGTAAGAACGAGATGAAGACTGTAGAACTGAGTTAGTAAGAGATAAAGATTGTAGAACTGAGTTAGTAAGTAATGAATAGAACTAAGTAAGAGATGAAGAGTGTAGAACTGAGTAAGTAAGAGATGAAAAGCGTAGAACTGTGTTAGTAAGAGATGAGTGTAGAACTGAGTAAGTACGAGATGAAGACTGTAGGACTGAGTTAGTAAGAGATAAAGAGTGTATAACTGGGTTAGTAAGAGATGAAGAGTGTAGAACTGAGTAAGTAAGAGATGAATAGAACTGAGTAAGTAAGAGATGAAGAGTGTAGAACTGAGTAAGTAAGAGATGAATAGAACTGAGTAAGTAAGAGATGAAGAGTGTAGAACTGAGTAAGAGATGAAGAGTGCAGAACTGAGTTAGTAGGAGATGGAGTGTAGAACTGAGTTAGTAAGAGATGAAGAGCGTAGAACTGGGTTTGTAAGAGATGAAGAGTGTAGAACTGAGTTAGTAGGAGATGAAGAGTGTAGAACTGAGTTAGTAGGAGATGAATAGTTTTGATCTGAGTTAGAAAGAGATGAAGAGTGTAGAACTGAGTTAGTATGAGATGAAGAGTGTAGAACTGAGTTAGTAGTAGATGAAGAGTGTAGAACTGAGTAAGAGATTAGTGTAGAACTGAGTTAGTAAGAGACGAAGAGTGTAGAACTGAGTTAGTAAGAGATGAAGAGTGCAGAACTGAGTTAGTAAGAAATGAGTGTAGAACTGAGTTAGTATGAGATGAAGACTGTAGAACTGAGTTAGTAAGAGATGAATAGAACTGAGTTAGTAAGAGATGAAGAGTGTTGAACTGAGTTAGTAAGAGATGAAGACTGTAGAACTGAGTAAGAGATAAATAGAACTGAGTAAGTAAGAGATGAAGAGAGCAGAACTGAGTTAGTAAGAGATGAATGTAGAACTGAGTTAGTAGGAGATGAAGAGTGTAGAACTTAGTAAGAGATGAAGAGTGTAGAACTGTTAGTACGAGATGAAGACTGTAGAACTGAGTTAGTAAGAGATAAAGATTGTAGAACTGAGTTAGTAAGAGATGAATAGAACTAAGTATGAGATGAAGAGTGTAGAACTGAGTTAGTAGGAGATGAAGAGTGTAGTACTGAGTAAGTAAGAGATGAAAAGCGTAGAACTGTGTTAGTAAAAGATGAAGAGTGTAGAACTGAGTAAGAACGAGATGAAGACTGTAGAACTGAGTTAGTAAGAGATAAAGATTGTAGAACTGAGTTAGTAAGAGATGAATAGAACTAAGTAAGAGATGAAGAGTGTAGAACTGAGTAAGTAAGAGATGAAAAGCGTAGAACTGTGTTAGTAAGAGATGAAGAGTGTAGAACAGAGTAAGTACGAGATGAAGACTGTAGAACTGAGTTAGTAAGAGATAAAGAGTGTAGAACTGAGTTAGTAAGAGATGGATAGAACTGAGTAAGTAAGAGATGAAGTGTGCAGAACTGAGTTAGTAGGAGATGGAGAGTGTAGAACTGAGTTAGTATGAGATGAAGAGTGTAGAACTGAGTTAGTAGTAGATGAAGAGTGTAGAACTGAGTTAGTAAGAGATGAGTGTAGAACTGCATTAGTAAGAGATGAAGAGTGTAGAACTGAGTTAGTAAGAAATGAGTGTAGAACTGAGTTAGTACGAGATGAAGAGCATAGGACTGTGTTAGTAAGCGATGAAGAGTGTAGAACTGAGTTAGTACGAGATGAAGACTGTAGAACTGAGTTAGTACGAGATGAAAACTATAGAACTTAGTAAGAGATAAAGAGTATAGTACTGAGTTAGTAAGAGATGAATAGAACTGAGTATGTAAGAGATGAAGAGTGTAGAACTGAGTAAGTAAGAGATGTAGACTGTAGAACTGAGTTAGTAAGAGATAAAGATTGTAGAACTAAGTTAGCAAGAGATGAATAGAACTAAGTAAGAGATGAAGAGTGTAGAACTGAGTAGGTAAGAGATGAAAAGTGTAGAACTGTGTTAGTAAGAGATGAAGAGTGTAGAACTGAGTAAGTGCGAGATGAAGACTATAGAACTGAGTTAGTAAGAGATAAATTGAACTGAGTAAGTAAGAGATGAAAAGTGTAGAACTGTGTTAGTAAGAGATGAAGAGTGTAGAACTGAGTAAGTGTGAGATGAAGAGTGTAGAACTGAGTAAGTGCGAGATGAAGACTGTAGAACTGAGTTAGTAAGAGATGAATAGAACTGAGTAAGTAAGAGATGAAGTGTGCAGAACTGAGTTAGTAGGAGATGGAGAGTGTAGAACTGAGTTAGTAAGAGATGAAGAGTGTAGAACTGAGTTAGTAAGAAATGAGTGTAGAACTGAGTTAGTATGAGATGAAGAGCATAGGACTGTGTTAGTAAGAGATGAAGAGTGTAGAACTGAGTTAGTACGAGATGAAAACTGTAGAACTTTGTAAGAGATAAAGAGTATAGTACTGAGTTAGTAAGAGATGAATAGAACTGAGTATGTAGGAGATGAAGAGTGTAGAACTGAGTAAGTAAGAGATGAAAAGCGTAGAACTGTGTTAGTAAGAGATGAAGATTGTAGAACTGAGTAAGTACGAGATGAAGACTGTAGAACTGAGTTAGTAAGAGATAAAGATTGTAGAACTGAGTTAGTAAGAGATGAATAGAACTAAGTGAGAGATGAAGAGTGCAGAACTGAGTAAGTAAGAGATGAAAAGCGAAGAAATGTGTTAGTAAGAGATGAAGAGTGTAGAACTGAGTAAGTACGAGATGAAGACTGTAGAACTGAGTTAGTAAGAGATAAAGAGTGTAGAACTGAGTTAGTAAGAGATGAATAGAACTGAGTAAGTAAGAGATGAAGTGTGCAGAACTGAGTTAGTAGGAGATGGAGAGTGTAGAACTGAGTTAGTAAGAGATGAAGAGTGTAGAACTGAGTTAGTAGTAGATGAAGAGTGTAGAACTGAGTTAGTAAGAAATGAGTGTAGAACTGAGTTAGTACGAGATGAAGAGCATAGGACTGTGTTAGTAAGAGATGAAGAGTGTAGAACTGAGTTAGTATGAGATGAAGACTGTAGAACTGAGTTAGTACGAGATGAAAACTGTAGAACATAGTAAGAGAAGTAAGAGTTAGTAAGAGATGAATAGAACTGAGTTAGTAAGAGATGAATGTTGAACTGAGTTAGTAGGAGATGAAGAGTGTAGAACTGAGTTAGTAAGAGATGAAGAGTGCAGAACTGAGTTAGTAGGAGATGAAGAGTGCAGAACTGAGTTAGTAAGAGATGAAGAATGTAGAACTGAGTTAGTAAGAAGATTAATGGAAAAAGTAATAACAAAAATGAAGGAAATCTCAAGAATATGGAGAAAGGAAGTGTTAGAATGCAAAGAGATGGAGGGTATTTGGGAAATTATTGTAGTAAAAGGTGGTTATGGAAGACGTACAGAAATAAGGATGGTCTATGTGGTTCGCAGTGGGAGAGGAGTACTAGACTATGAAAAGAAAGGAAAGGTAGTGTGGGGAAGACAGTTAATAAATGTGGGGTAAGGTACAAAGTTTTTTAGTCAAGATTACTCTTTCTAGAATATACATAAGGGAAAACTGTGCTTGTGCTTATTAATTTTGATTTCTAGACAGTTATTTTATTCTGTTTAGATTTAGACAAGAAGCTTGCTGTAGTGGTTTATAGCACATATCTGCTTGAGTATGTTTAAGTGGGATTCTGTTTACTATTCTCAATGTATTAGACCTTTGCTTGTTGTATCAGGAATTGCCAATTATTAAAATTAAGTCTCTATGACTCAAAATGACATCATACTGAAAAGCTTGAGCATTATTATTTTTCCCTTTCTATCTTTCTTTTTTATTTGAGTTGTTCCCTTTAAAATAGCCTCTAAGGCACATTAATTTGTGGGACACATTTGGGATACTTGCCCAGGCTTACAAGGGCCCCAGTAGTCATTAGTCTTGTTCATAACTATGAACTTAGAAAATGATGCAACACTGACAGAATTTAATAAGCAGTCAACTGATACTTTATGTCACAAGTGAAAGTCCATTTTTGTGTTATGTCATATGATGGTAATGATGCAACACTTAGTAAATATCAAGCAAAACTTCTGGTGCATAACCAAAGAAATAGGTCTATAAATGTTTATAATAGCTTGTAAAGCCAAAAGGTGCACCACTGTTCAGGTGTGTCAAGTATGTTTGATTTTTCTGGTTTAATAACGTGTACTTTGGACTGTTAATCCAAGGTCTAACACAATGTGTTACTGTAATAGTGTCAAGTCTTCTCCCTCTTTAATTTTTTCTAAATGTTTTGGGTTTCTAATACCGTACTAGGAAGGGATCCCATTCTTAAGTCAGAGTGCATTTTAAGTTAATTGAATTAGTAGTGTTTCAGTCCTTGATATTAACTAAAAAGTTCTCAGTACCAGCAATGTGCAAAGGACTACCTGCCTCTGTGGTCCATATTGGATTACATCTATTGACAGCATGTTAAGTATGATTGTAAGTTTGTTTTATTAGTTCTGGTACTTCTACTGCTATTGAAAGTGTCTGCATATTTTTTATTCAACATTGCTCTCATTTCTGCTGGCCACTCGGCATTTTATAACTTTGTGTTTCTCTGTACATAAGACACTATGATTAGTTTTTCATTTATGGTTGGGTTACGACTTTTTTTTTTTATCTTTTTCTTATATTGCATTTGTTTGGTTTTACGTACTTTTGTTGTGTTGGAGTTTTACAAGGTCTTGTTTAGATTCAGTTTGAAAAGTTAGAAAATAATTCCTTTGCAGATAGTAAATAAGATCCAGTTAATTAGTGAGAGGAGCTGAGAAACAATATTACTATTCCTTTTTAACTACAACATTTTAGAGACGTTTTATTTAGCTGGAGAACTTATTTGACTTGCTTCTGCCTAATTATTGCTGATCTCTGTCTGCATTTGATTTTCCCACCCATCTTCCCAAATATTGTTGTAGTCTTAATTGACATTTGAATTTACCTGCCGTACTATTGATCTGATTTTGGACACTCCTTCCAGTCCCATCTCATCAGCTCATTCTACTGAGTATGTAGAGATCAGTTAGGAAGGCTCACTCCCTTACTCCCTTAAACTTGAATTATCATCTGTTTCCTCCCTTCCTCCCTCCCCACTTACTAAACAAAAAAAAAAAAAAGTAAAAAAAACTTGCACTTTATTCATCTGCTTTTACTGTATCTGTGCTTCTTCCTACTTTATTACTTTATTTTCCTTTTTGCTGCTTGTTCTTAAAAGTGTTCAGTTGCATTTATTACTGCTTGTTAGTAGTCTGATTTAGTTGTAACTGTTATTCTAAGCTTCTTTTGATTTAAGCACTTGGACTTCAAACTAGTTATCCTATATAAAGAAGGTTTCTGGTCTACACTCATGGCAGGAGCGGTAGCTTACATACGTCTGAGCTGGGAATTGCTGGTTGAAGGCTTATTGTGCCTGTTATTCTAAGTCCATTGCTTCTGGTTTAAGCTCAACTACCTGGAGCTGCTGTGTTTGGTGTCCTTTGCCAGAGATCTGAAGTATTTCTGCTGGACTCCCCTGCACCCCTGTGACAGAAGAGTGTGGATATAGCCCTGTCTTGACTCCAAGCCATCCAAAGATAAGAACAAGAAATTACACTAATTTTGACTTTGATCTGTGCTCTTTCATCTGTATGTTACTGTTTTACTGCATTAATTTGTGTCGTTTTGACTGTTTTTACTGTTTTTGCCAGCTCATTACCTGCACTTGTTTTGCATTAAAATATTGCTTAGCTAGCATAGACTAGATCCAGACTTGGTGATTCTATCCTGTTTTTCATACATCTGAACTCAAATCCAGTGATCTTACATTAAGAGGGGCTCCCCAGAACCCCTATGGCAGAAGAGTGTGGATATAGCCTCGCCTAACCTGAGGATTGCTGGAGGAAGGATCATTGTGTGATTCCCTATTGGCAGCCTAGTTTAAAACTGTTTATTTTCACCTGTATATAAGCCTAGTATTTGTGTGGTTTTTGACTCAATTAATGAGAGCTGCTCTGCATTCAACATACTTTGCCAGAAGTCTAGAGTGTTTCTGTTTGAATCCAAGACATCCAAAGCTAAGAACAAGTAGTTAAGCTTATTTTGAGTTTGATCTGCACTTTTCATCTATATTTTACTATTTTGTTGTATTAATGTGTGCCTTTTTCCACTGTTTTTACAGTTTGTTCCTGCTTATTACCTGCACTTGGTTTGCACTGAAATGTTGCTTAGTTAGCATAGACTAGATCCAGGCTTGCTGAATCTAGGCTGGTTTTCATACACTTCAACTCAAATACAGCCAGCTTACATTAAGAAGGGCTCCCCTGCACCCCTGTGGCAGAAGAGTATGGATATAGCCCTGTCTGAGCTGGGGATTACTGGAGGAAGAATCATTGTGTGATTTCCTATTAGCAGACAAGGGGGGTTAGCTGTGCCTTGTATAGATGCAAATACCTAGAAACAATGTTTTTCTCTAGACACCAGTCGGTGAAACCCTCCAACGTTCCCTGCTGCTCTGTGAACAATGCAGCTGTGCACTTCTGCATTGCAGGCAACTCAGTTGAGCACTGAGCAGTGTTGCCCCCACTTTCCATCCCTGATTTTCTATAGAATAAGTCCCCTTGTTAATCCCAGAGCAATAGCTGTTCTAATTTGCCATCTCAGAAATTAGCACTTATAATTACCTGCTACTATTGACAGTCAGTTTCCTAACATTTCTCCAGCCTATCTGACTGACATAGGCATCCTGAGGCAATGTAGCAATTGCCTCATGTATACTGACAACCACTGGCTCCTAAAGTAAACAAATACAGTATGTGAGAGATGTAACTATACCATGAAACTAAAATTAGTCATCTCATGTAACAATAAACAAGACATCAAACAGGTTGTCAGCACACACACTTCTTCACTCACTCAAGATAAGGACAAGATACATAAACCCCCATAACCAAAGGTACTCAGTAATAGCCTACCAAAGGACCAGGGATCTCCCCAGTGCAAACAACCTATACATAGTGGTACAGGAATAGACTCCACCACTACACATAACAACACACACATATCAGTGTCTCAATGATTAAGCCCCTAAGGTAAAACACCTCAAAACTTAATGTCTTAGTCGTAGGTGGCTCAATAGTGAAACACATACATGTCCCCCTCACCAGACTGGACAAGGAGAAGGTCACGATCAGCTGCCTGTCAGGTGCAGGGATGCATCAAATCATACACACATGGAAGTCACTCAGCAACAATTACCATTATGACTCTGTCATGGTATATGTGGGAGTGAATGACTTGAGACATGCCTCTCTGGACTACATAAAGATAAAGACATGACCGAACTCTCAGATTATGTGTCTGAAGCAGATATGTCTTTAGCCCAAATCAGCATTCTACCTTCACCCCGGATGATGCCACAATACAGACAAAAAATTATTGATTTCAATAATTGGCTTAACTTCTGGTCTCACTACATGGGAATCCAGTATCTAACAGCCTGGGAAGACATGACTGACAGACCATGCTGCTTTGCCAGAGATGGCCTTCACCTGTCTCCTCAAGGCTTTTGGATACTGTCAAAGATGCTTGCCTCCACCATAGTGCCTTTTTTAAGCAATGTCAACACAACACAACTTCCAAAGTAAAGAAATCCACTAGAGATAAACTCAAAATCATGCCACTTAATGCTAGGAGCCTAAACAGTAAACTGCACTCCCTGGAAGCCTCCTCACCTTAGACAATACTGATGTCTGTGTAGTCACTGAGCCTCAGTCATACAAGGCTACAATGCCTTTCACACATTCAGACCTCAAAATGATCGTGAAAGAACCAAAGGTGGAAGTGTGTCCATCCTAACTAAATCTAAATACACATTGAGACTGGTAAAACATTATGACTCTCTTGAGATACTTCAGGTCCAAATAACTTTAGGCACAATATGGTCCCCCACCATAAACCAGGAGGAGCACACCATTTACCTGGACTTGCTAGAGTCGCTTAGTATACAGCCAAACACCTTGGTCATGGGAGATTTCAATGATCCTTCCATCGATTGGGCAACATATACAAGCACAAACACAATCAATCTGAGGTTCCTAGATTTTATTAATTCAAATGCCCTGAAACAATTGGTCTGTACCTCCCCCAAAGGGCTCAAATGTCCTAGACCTAGAGCTCACCAACATGGAGGGTCACTGCACTAACCCCTGTGTGTTGCACTCTCTGATAAGGTCAGACCATAAATAAGTCTCGTTTGAAGTAAAGCTCCGACCTCATACCCCCACAGGAGAAAAAAAAGAAAAATGTCTCCAAAGCAAACTGTAGTCTACTAAGCAATGGTATAAAAAAATTCAAAACCTCTGCTAACACAGCCAACAGTGACTCCTATGCAGAAGAGTACACAAATGTCCTGTATAACCACTTAAACAAATGTATAGACTCAACTGTACCTGACAGGAAACCAGCTCATTCCGAAAAAAACAAGCCACCCTCGTGGACTGTAAGTATAAATAAGTTATATAACAAAGGAAAGAAACTGATATCTAAGAACAAGAGGGAACTTACTCAACAGAGGAAGAATACCCTCCACAGCTTGAACAATTTATTATGTATTTATTTATTTACATTTGTTGACCGGGGTGGTCCGACTGGAGTTATTTCCATTTTCAGCGGAGGCCCGGGGAGAAAAGCTCCAAGACAAACAACAGCATTATAACAATAGTAATAGAAAACAGACATTATACAAATTGATTTATACAAGGATAGAGGACATTTTCATTGGTAAAAGATAGTTTCTTGGTTAAGATAGAAAGAGGTGGTAGGTTATTAGTAACGTTGAGGAAACAAATAACAAAAAAGAAGTTTAGGTTATCCCGGCTTGATACAGTGGCAGACCCAGTCTGCTAATCAGATATCATATAAAGTCCTCTAAGGCTACTTCTGAGAATAAATTAGCATCCCTAATTAAAGACAACTGTAGGACATTCTTTAATTAGGTCCAAAACCTAAAATGGCATACCCAGCTGTGTGCCAAACTTATAGTGGGTGGTACTACTCACACTGAACCTGAGGAAATTGTCAGCTTGCTAGCTGAGAGATTTGGCAATAAACTCACATCCCCACCAGCCATTCCCCAAAGCATTCCTAACACCAGTCCACTATCGAGCATCTCCAAAGAACAGGTCATACAAGCACTCTTCAAGGCCAAAATCATGGTCTCTGTGGGACCAGATAACATCCCAGGTTGCTTAGCAAACAATCTAAAACGAGACTTAGCGGAACCACTTGCCACTCTCTTTAACCATAGCCCGAGTACTGACTTTGTTCCAGCAGCATGGAAAACAGCAACAGTAATCCCCTTGCACAAAGGGAGTCCATCAAATGACCCAGAAAACTATCAACCCATAAATCTTCCCAGCCTTATCTGTAAGGACATGGAAATAATAATCATATACCTTATCAACTAGGACACAGGCAACCTTCAAACTCTTGACCCAACCCAGTTTGGTTTTGTCAAGGGTAGATCTTACTTATTAAACCTGGTGGACTTCTTTGAGAATGTCACCAAAGCCCTGAATGAGGGCAAAGCAGTACATACTGCCTATCTTGATTTAGCCAAGGCTTTTGTCATAATCACCCACTCAGGAATCATTGAAAAACTCTCCCAGCTGGGGATAACCCATACGTCACTAGATGGCTAGCCAACTGGTTCACCAACACAATGCACACTGTCAAAGTTGGGGAGTCCACTTCCACCAGTAGACCAGTTACCAGTGAGGTACCACAAGAATCTGTGCTGGGTCCTCTACTGTTTGGAATTTATTTCTCTGAGGTCCAGGTGAAAGTTGATGGCCTGTGGCTTACTAAGTTTGTAGATGACTGTAAACTGGGGGCAATCATAGAGTCCCCCAATGATGTAAACATATTACAGAAAGGGCTGATACAGACAAATGATTGGTGCAACATCATGGACTAAAACTAAACACAAAAAATGTCTGATTATTCCCTTTATCAAAGAAGTAGCTGCTGATTATGATTTTGGTAGCACTCCTCTAAGTTCAAACCTAGCGGTGCGAGACTTGGGAGCACAGGTTGATAGCAATCTAAACTTCGATCACCATGTGTCCATAGTGGTAAGAAATGCCTTCTACACTGCACATCTCATAAATAAGGGCATCACATCCAAGACTAAGGAGATAATGACTTTGCTGTACGCAACCATTATCAGACCACTAATTGACCACAATGCTCCCTTCCGTATGTATCTGACCAGACACCTGCAAAAACTGAAGAGACCACAGAGGTTTCTAACCAAGAGAATCCAGGGCCTCCAAATTCTGACTTACACAAAAAAAGTGAAAGCCCTGTCACTGCACTCTGTATCATATAGACCTCTGAGAGGTGACCTGTGTCTGGCCTACAGAGCAGTCTCTGACTCTGCCTTAATGGAAATGCTGCATATCTGCAAAGCAAATGGAACAATAGTCACTCAATCCAGGGATCTCAACCTAGCCTGTGATATTAACAGAATATGTTGGAGAGACAGATATATCTCTCAGCGATTGCCACTCCTCTGGAATAAGCTCCAACTTCACATTAACCAGAGCTCCTCAATGGCCCTATTTAAGCACAAACTTGACAATTTGAGAGGTGACTATAAATTCACCCCAGGGTGGCACCTATGTCCCTCATGGACAGGGGTAGTCGGTGCTGACCATAGACTCATTCTACTAACAATATCTATCTAAGTATGGTCAATTAGGATACATGGGTTTTTACACTGCTAGTCTTATAAAGGCCCTAGGCCATTAGCCTAATAACCTCCTATGAACCTATGAACATATGCTAACTTTGCATGTCTATTTCTAAAGCACCTCTGAGAGAATAAAGTACTTGTATCAGACTATGCAATTTCTAGCAGTAATACTGAGGTGTAGCACATATTAAGTGAAATGTTAAGAATATTTAAGTGGTGAATACCTTTCATGCAGACATATACCTAGATTCTATAGTTAATATTTAACTGCTTAACTGATGACCATTTTTAGAAGTTCTATTCCCAAGAATGCTGTTTTGTTTGTTTTTGCGTTTTTTTTGCTAGTGTCATGTCTGATGTGGACACTTCTTCTCCTGAATTCTTCATATGCCTTATCAAAGGGTATCTTTCTACCCTGAAGCATTGCCCAACAGTCTTGTAGTAGCTTGCTTTGCATGCCATCTAGGAAATGATTCTTTAATTTCTGCTTGCCAACAGCAGACATTTTTTTTCATCAAGAAAGCATGAGGTCATCCTAAGGCACTCCATGGCTACTCAAGGTCTGCAGCACACCTCGCATCCCTGTGTATTCTCTTAGTTTGCAAGCTGATTTCTCTTAGGAGTTGAGTACCTCATGATCTTTTACTACATGGTATTACTTCAGGCACCCACATCATGTGTATGTTACCTCTCCTGGGGTGATTCCCATTGCATCCGGTTACTCTCAGTTCAGCTTCTATTGATCTCATGATGTGTAATCTTTCTACACAAATTGTCAATTTTGGTATCCAATGTTTTGTGCATTGTGGGCATGCTATTTATAGCCAAATCACAGCATAAAGGCTTTGTGCATTGTGGGCATGCTATTTATAGCCAAATCACAGCATAAAGGCTGGCTTTATTTAAAAAGAACTAAATGAATGGGCTTTGCTGCACTTAACCTCAAGTTGCTTGATAGTTTGGGCCCATGGAAGGTGTCCTAAAACTGTGGCAGCTGGCTGGCTGTTATATCCTTGGCAGATTTTAATCCATATATCTATGGCTTTTGCAGCAGTGATAATTTAAACATATACTGCTATGGTAAGTTTAAGTTACACAACTGGACTTTATTTTTATATGCAGATGTGGTCCTCAAATTAAACGAAGTTCATTTTCAGATTCAGGTGTGAGTAGGAAACTGAAGCTCTGTTGTGTTTTCTGCACAGACAATAGGTGGACCAGACAGATGACTTTATCTCCTTGTTTTACTGACTCCATCAGAGTGGCTCGTATTACATGTTAAGGCAACTAAACTGATATGTTAGGGAGATAACCCTTTCAAAGACTATATAATGGTTCTAGCAAAGTGACAAATGAAACAATATATACCAGTAAGAAAGATATCAGGGATAGAAATTATTGAGGTTAAAGAGACAGCTGGAGTCAAATAAAGCTTTTCCTACTGAAACTGGAGTATCTACACAACCTGATTACACATTGACTCTTACCTGTTTGCAGCATACAGACTCATATTGTTTAAAAATTGAGACATATATTTGTATCCAAGAAACACTCAGCTTCTATTTTAGTTATAGCTAAAATACATTATACCATGTGCTTGGCAATTAAAATATATGTGTTAGGATCAGATTCAGTGCATGTCCTCCCCGCGGTCGAGTGATGTTTGAAAGACATGCGTAGAATGGGCATGCCTTTGTTGAAGGTTGGGCGTCGAGCTGGCACCTCGGCACCCGTAAAAAATCTACTGCCAATCATTAGCAGACCGGAGTTCCGCTATGGCGACCCCTAAACAGGAAAAGCCGAAAGAAGAACAAACAAGTCTCTAGAGCATTTTGATGTTAAAAATATTACCTCTAATAGCCAAAATTCCACAGTTTCACAAGAAGAAAATGTATCACTTCAGAACATACCAGATTAAGGCAGCTCCTTTAGAAATAGATGATTTGTTGTCTTACTCATGATAAAGTGCGTATGTCTGTGTGGGGGACTATTTTTGCGAGAAAATAGTTTTTCAAATTGTCCACAATTGTGCTTTTGTAGACAGTAACAGTTTCAGATATTGTGAACAACAAATACTAACCTTATTAAAATTGGTATACCTTAAAAATTATTCAGAACTTTCTTCCAATCTAAACGCAGATGTTATTCAATGATTGTATCAAGCAATGAGAACTAAAATGAAATGTATCATCTCTGTGTCACCCTTTGTCTTATGTACCTGCAGAAAAGTTTAATCACACTTTGAATTACTTCTTTAGAATATAAGAAAAATGTATGGTTTGATAGGCATCTGTTGTATTTCATCAAGTTAACTACTGAGAAACTTTGCAAGCAAGTCAAACACTTTTATAACCTGAATTACCATTAAGTATTATTCTGAAAGAACACTACATATTTAGAAAAAGAACAGGAAGGTTTGTTCAGAAAATAAGAACTACTACACAACACTGTATTTATGGTCAGTAATTATGGTAGCAAATGCACCAATATCTTCACATGTCTACCACAGAAGAAATATGGGAAAATAGCAAAATTAATTACCATAATTAAGCTGTAAGCTGCTTACACAAGTGGCATTTGTGACACAGTTTAATACAAAAATAAGAATCAATTTGTTTTGTTGTGGTAGAACACATATCAACTTGTATGTCAGTACAAAATCTCATTATACAGTAATCTCATAAAATGCACGTTCAGAACAGTAGGAATCTTTTACATTGGATTTCTGAAAATCTGGCCAGAACTTGATAAGAGTTTAACGTGTGACTCAGGTCCCCAGGGGACCTCTTCCAAATGTAAAGAATACCTTTTGAGAAAAGCCAGCTGGAACTTTAGACAATGTTATTATTCATTACCTGACATGTGAGAGAAAAACTGAAGATTGTACATTGAGATGGCACATGGTTATTTAAAGACTTGCTTCAAGCTATAATTAAAAACATTATTACAGCAAAAGTTGTACAACAGTTTTGCTCCAAATGTCATATTCCTTATTTTTTTAATTTGCACTTTTATTGCTGTACTGAATATTACATATACAGCATTTCTTATATGACAGTCTGTCTAAATAATGTGTGACTTTTCCTAACTTGTCTTGCTTATCTTCAACTACTGATATGTGACTTCACACTCTGTGGTGGCCATGTCAAGAAAGTAAGATGTTGGATAGTGACATGTCAAAGTTAACATTAGAAGAAAGTTATTTTTGTAGGACCTGTCAAGATTGTTCAGAATCAAGCAAAATAATGCTACAAACTAAAATAAAATATATTTTACAAAAATATATAAAGTAGAGAAAGATCCAGAACAAGACATTGCTAACAAAAAATGTAAAGTTGCTGGCTCAACATTATTTAAGGCGTTTTTCTGATCTTGTGTATTCATTGAGTATTTACACTCACGAACGCAGTCATAGCTAAAGAATCTTCAATAGCTGAGGCATGTATGTATTTATTTATTTAATTAATTTCTTATTTTTATTTGTTAACAAGGTTAAAGCATTAATCCACATGGACCTTTTTCAGACTCAGCCTGAAAGCACTGTCTGGTTATGTGACTTTGTAGGCAAATGGCAAATATGGGATGCAAACTTCAAACTACAGAAAGCAGGTTAACTGTTGTTAATCCTCAGTGCTAACTGCTGTAGTTATAGGTTCATAGGTTCATATTAGGCTATCTGCCCTAGGGCATTTATAAGCCTAGCCAGAATGTGTTTGGCTTTCGCCACCCATTTTAAATTTATTTTGCTATGCCCTTTTTCGAGGTTAGTATACTGTGCCTCTGTCTAACAGTGACACAGAAGTGATACCCGGGCTAAACTTACGATCTCCCATCCACTCATCAAGATTCCTCTTGAAGAGAGTCAATGAGGGACTCTGCCTAACCTTGACTGGGATTTTATTCCAGAGTGAAGGGAGCCCCTGGGTTATGAATCTGTCCCTCCAGCATGTCCTATTTATTTCAGTGCTGAGGTTCAAGTCTCTTGAGTGCGTAGCTCGATGGGATTTGGATTTTCTGAGGTGCAGCATGTCCATTAATTCCGGGTTGGACATGGCTTTATACATCAGGCACAGATTGCCTCTGAACAGGCGGTATGCCACTGAGTAGAGCTGGAGTTTCTTTAACCAGGCAGCATATGGCATCTGTTTGAGCCCTTTGATCCTCTTGGTGAGGTACTTTTGGGGTCTTTCCAGTTGCTGCAGGTGTCTGGTAAGGTACATTCCAAAGGGGCATTGTACTCAATTATGGGCCTGATGAGGGATGAGTAAAGAGGCACGATGACCTCCCTGATCTAGATGTGAATCCCTTCATGATTAGGTGGGCTATATAAAATGTTTTTCTAACCACTTTGGCCACGTGGTTGTCAAATGAGAGATTGCTATCAACTTGGGTCCCCAGGTCCCTAATGACTTCTTCTGTACTTAATGGATTACCACCTATGTGGTAATTTGTGGGCACTGTTTTGCCAAAGGGGATGACTATACACTTTTTGGCATTTAGCTTGAGGCCATGGCTCTGGCACCAGTTGTCTGTTTCTATGAGGCCCTTTTGGAGGATGCTAGTGTCAGCTGGAGAGTCGATTATGGCGCCCAGTTTGCAGCCATCTGCAAACTTGGTCAGCCACAGTCCTTCCGTGTTGGCCTGTACCCCCAAGAAATATATACAGAACAAGAGAGGTCCCAGGACTGAGCCTTGTGGGACACCACTTGTAACTGGTTTGGAGTCTGACATGGCTCCAGCAATTCTAACCATGTGGGTTCTGTCCTTGAGCCAGTTTGCAATCCATCTAGTGATATAGGGGTTTATATTTAAGCTGGTGAGCTTATCTATAATGCCCGAGTGGGGTATTGTATCGAAGGCTTTAGCGAGGTCCAGGTAGGCTGTGTGGACCACCTTCCCCATGTCAATCACCTTGGTGACTGTTTCAAAGAAATCAACCAGGTTTAAAAGGCAGGATCTGCCCTTAACAAAGCCGAACTGGGTAGGATCCAGTGTCTGTAGGTCCCCAATATCTTTATTTATGAGGTCCATGATGATCCTTTCCATAGCTTTGCAGACTAAGCTAGTCAGGCTTATGGGGCGATAGTTTCCAGGATCCGTTGAGGCACCACCTTTATGGAGAGGGACCACTGTTGCTGTACGCCACTCTTTGGGCACATATCCTGTAGTAAGGCTGAGATTGAACAGCAGTTTTATGTTTGGGTTTAGCTCTTCTTGGAGTTCATGTAGGATGCAGCCTGGGACACTGTCTGGTCCCATTGATGCTGTGTTTTTTGCTTTGGAGAGGGCGGCTCTTACCTGAGCATCTGAGATGTCAGGGGGGCAGCACTCTGCTGGGATAGATATTTGCCCCTTTAGTGGGGAGTGGGGGGGGAGTTTGCGCTGAACCTGTCAGCTAGGATGTTATCAATGTCTGTGGGTTCAGTGTATTTTTTGTCATTTTGGACTAATTCTGAGCATATCTGGGAATTACCACCCAGGTTCCTAACATAACTAAAAAATGCCTTGTGATTATCCTTAGTGTCCTGTGCAATTTTTCTCTCGAAGCTGGCCTTAGACAATTTTATGAGTGCCCGTAGTTTTTTGCTAATACTGATCAGTGATGCCTTCCCTTTTTGGGATTTTGCTCTATCATTTAGTAGCTTCCTCCTTCTATTGTATAGTTTGTTTATGGCTGGGGTCCACCAGACAGGACGTCTGCCTTTGGAGGATTGGGTCTTGGTTTTATTCGGGATCGCATGATCCATGCATTCCTGAAGGTGTTCATAGAATGCGTTTATAAAGGATTCTGTGGTCTGGGCCATATTTTCCACAGGCCCGGGGGCTTTGAAGGATTCCACCTCGGTTTTGAGGAATGTGAAATTTGCTTTAGAGAAGTTTTTCACTGTGGTTTTCTGGGCATGGGGTGGGGTCGGGATGTGAATATCCAGTGAGATTAGTTTATGGTCTGATCTTACCAGTGAGGGATACACTTCTGGTCTGGAGCATAGAGTCCCCATGTTGGTGATGATCAGGTCCAGTATGTTTTCCCCTCTTGTGGGAGTGGTAACAAGTTGTTCCATAGCATTTGAGTTTATAAATTCTAGGAACCTTTGGGCTAGGGTGCTGGAGCTAGAGTAATGCTCCCAGTCTATGTTTGGGTAGTTGAAGTCGCCCAATATAATGGTGTTTGGAGAGACCTTCATATTTTCCAGTGTTCTCAGGAAGGCCGAGTGGGGTTCCTGGGTTTGGGAGGGTGGTCTGTAGCAGGCTATAAACTGGAAGGCAGTTTTACCCACTGTTAGTTGCACATGGATAGTCTCTGATGCTTCGTGCTTTGCCACCAACCTGGAGGTGTGGGTATCTTTGATGAATATCGATACTCCCCCTCCTTTTGTGGTTCAGTCCAAGTTTTGGGGCCGAAAAGCATGGTATGAGGTATAACCTGGTAGTGCTGGGGTGCTCTCTGGAGCCCTGAACCAGGTTTCTGTTACTGCACAGATATCGATGTTCTCCATGCTAAGGAGAGTTTCGAGTGCATGCATCTTGAGGTTTAGACTTCTGGCATTGAGTAGCATTACTCTTAGTTTCTTATCCCTTGTGATACCTATGGAGGTGGGTTTGTCTTTTGAGCCTTGCCTAAAAAAGGCACTATGGGGGTAGCAAGAGCCTTTGCCAATATCCGAAAGCCCAGGGGTGACAGGTGCAAGCCGTCCCTAGCGAAGCATCGTGGCTTGTCGAGCATGTCATCCCAGGCTGACAGGCATTGGATCCCCTTTGAATAACACCAGTACTTAAGCCAATTGTTGAAATTGATCATCTTGTCTTCATATTGTGGCATCATTCTTGGTGTGGCAGCATTCTTATGCTGCTGTAAGTATCTTATAATTTAATTAAAATAAAGTATGTTAGGTACTGACATTCAGCAGCTCAGAAACGGCACAGAATGGTGCTGTATCAACTAGATAAACTTAAAATCAAAGAAAATGAACTCCAAACAAGCATCCAGAAATGGTCTAATGGTACTTAAGTATTATCACAACCAGATTTTCGTGGTTGCGAATTGCGCATACCACCACAGATAGGACTGGATGAAACAATTAAAACTGTTTTTGTAAATGTGTAGCACTGCCAAAAACCTTCACATTGCTTTTAGGAGTTTGAAAAGGAATCTGTTCCTTTTATCTGGGGATTACACATGCATGGTACAGTCTGCATGGCTGCTATCGTACTATCATTTGGATTTTTTTTTTTTTAATTTGTCCAAGGAATTCTTCACAGAAGTAAAAGACAGACAGTGATGAAGTGTAGCTACATTTGCTTATATTTAACCATTCTTGTTTCACAGAAGTAAGACACAGACACTAACAATTTACTTTTACCTACACTTGTTTATTTGTAACCATAGTTGTAAGTGGTGTGGAAAGAACCATTGCATTGCTAATGACTGGAAATTCTGCGGGTGCATGATGTTGGCAGCTGATGGCATGGTCGTCTTTACATCAGACAGTTGGAAGTACGGATGTGTTTGGCTATGTGAAAGAGGCATATTGTAATAAATACACATTGTACTACAATGAGCATTTACTTCATTAATGCTGTCATGATATGCTTTGGTCATTTGTTGGTTTTGTATTCCATTGTAGTGGAAATCGTACATGGACAACACTGATTGCAATTGCCCCGAGAAAGAGATGGCCAGCAGCAGCAAATAACAGAAATACTGTCATTTAAGTACAGAACGAAACACGAGCACTATCTTTTGGAAATGTTCTTCTTATCAGTTCATGAAAAAAACTGTTATGCTACAAGGACACACATTATACCACATTTGTACAACAGTAAAGACCATATTTCAGGATCATTATGCAACCGCTATTGCTGTTGAAAATGTGGTTGTGATAATACGTAAGTACCAGTCTAACAAATAATTTATTAAAACAACCTGAAAAAATAAAATGAGCACTTTCGTATCATACAAGAGACTTCATCTGAATAAAATGGTCCTTGCACAGAGCCATTAAATAGCACAGAAAAAGATTTCATTGGTAGTTGGTTAATTAATTAACAAGAACTGAAGTACTCTTTAAAGGGCCAGACAACAAACGCACAACAATAAGTAATGATACATCGAGTCCTTGCCAAACAAAAAAGCAGCACAACAAGGTGCAGAAAAACATTTAATTATTAAAAATAATGGTATAAAAATATACAAAAAATGTAACAAAAGATTTGTAAAAACTTGTGTTATAACATATAAGCCTTCAGTGTAAAAACAATGTAAATGAAACACTGTCATTCAGACTAGGGAAAGGTAGCTTGAAGTCTTAGGTGCCCATGCAGTTCATGTTCTTTTAAGAAATTCTTCCAGTCCCCTTCCCCCGGGATCTAGTGTAATCTTTTGTAAAATACCAAAGTGAGATTTGCTATAACCATTACATTGGTTGGAATGTCTATACAGGTCGCTTTTCTCATTCTTGTTGGCAATATTGTGTCTGTGTGTGTTCACAAATATGTGTTCTGTGAAGTCGCTCAGTTTTGCCAACATAGAATGCCAGATATCCTGTGCACATTGTTAGGTAAACTACCCTTTGAGTGGTAGTTAACCATCACGAAAGGTGAGTTTTGTTTTCATTACATTTCCTAACACCACAACTTGGTTCCTAGTAATGTACGAGCACTGGTTGCAGCGTCCGCATTTAAAAGTGCCCTTGGAAATCTTAGAAAGGGCAGCATGTTTGTTTTGCATCAATCTCTTGAAATTTGGGGCAGTTTTTGAAATAAATGCCAGTTCAGGCCCCACTAATGAATATCATTCAGGGTTGGTTTTAAAAATACACCAGATTTTTTTAAAAAATGTATTTGGTTTCCTTAGAAAACTGATTATATTCAACTACTAATGCACTTTCATATTTATGCTTGTCTCATCCTGATCTGTTAGTTAGACCAGTACCCAAAAGAGGTTTATACCTATTGCCCCATTCATTATACACATCTGACAACAAACTGTGCAGAAGGTGTTATGGGTACCCCCTTGCTAAAAACATTTCCTTTAACTTGGTTAACTCATCCCACACATCTGCCCTCTAGGATCTCATACGAGCCACCCTGATGGCTTCTCCTTAACTAAACTTTTTCTACCATATTGGGTGGCAACTTATAAAATGTAGATAGGAATTACAAAACATTTGCTTACTGTAAATATATGATTAGAAATATGTGGGTTTGTGTGTGAAATGAGCATATCTAAATAGTGTATTCTTTATTTACTCCATGAGTAAGTGAATTATAAAAATTCAGTGGTACTGCTCACAAAGTCTGTAAAGGCATGGATTTCTTCAACTTCACCATCCCATAAGACAAATATGTCATCCAAAAATCTTACATATAAATGCAATCTATTTGCATAGTGGCTGTCAAATGCAAACCCAAAAACACCAAATTGGCAAAAGAAGGACTGCAGGATGCTCTCATAGCCACACCTCTTATTTGCTGAAAAAATTCCCCTTCCAAGTAAATGTAATTGTGTTTTTAAATTAAGGACATAAGTTCCAAAATGAGGTTGATCTTAATGTTGGAAGAGTTAGACCAGTGCATCAAACTATAGTGAAAACATTCTAAACCCTCATTCTTGGGTATGACAGTGAAAATGACTTTTACATCTATAGTTAGAAAAATTAGATCTTTTTCTAAACATGGTTCTTCAAATGACCTAAGAAGTCCCAAGAATTCTTAATGAAGTGAGGCACGACCTTGTACACGTGTTTAGTCCACCTGTCGATGAGCACTGCTAATGGGTAAGTCTTAGACCCAGTAGCAGAAACTATTGGTCTAAATAGGGGTTGGAGTGAATCCTTGTGCATTTTTTAGGATACTGAATATTGTAGGTATGATAGTATCATAATTGGAGAAAAAAAAACAGTTAGTCTCCACATCAATACGTTGGTTTAATAAGTATTCCTCGAGGTATAAATCAGTCCTGCGATATGCTATATTATCTGGTCCACATCATGTAGTAGTTGTATCATGATGTTGGAATAATTCTGTACATCAAGAATTACATTTTTGTTCCTTTTGTCAGGCTGCATGAGGTGGACAGATATGTGTTTTTGCAGTTGATCAAATAATTTTTCTTCCATGGAGAAGTTGTAAAATGTATGTTTCTTATTAGCAAAAGTTTTATGAATTTCCTCCATGAGCACCTTTTCAAAAAACTGTATGGTGGCATGTGTGGCTTTACCCCCATGACTAGATCCCCTAGTTTCCCCAGTGTTTCTGTCAAGAAGAAAAAAAAAACATTGAGAGTAAGTTTTCTAGTAAATGATTTAACCTCCATCAAGGAATCAGCAATATCAACCTATCTAGAAGGGATGAATTTGAAAACTTTGAGAAATAAAGAAAAATGTTCCTTAGTGATTGATCTAGCAATGCAATTATATATACTGTACCCTTTAAAGGAATGAGTTACACCATCTTCACTAAGAATTATGCCAGGCAGTGGGGAAAAAGCCATCACACACCCCTTAATTTTAAAAGATCTGTCCTCTGATTAGCTGAAAAGTTCAATGAGCTCAGTTTATTAGAATCATGCCTTCTTCTGCCTCTTTCCCTTTTTTGTGTTGTTTGTAATAGGGGGACCTCTGAGATTTCTGTCCTGGGCTGTATGTGCATTTCAAATGACTTGCCAGCCTCTCAGAACACTAGAGGTTCCAAAAATCCTGAAATTCATCAGTGAAAACATCTGTGTGTCTAAAATCTGAAGCCAATCTGCCCTCTTGGTCTCTTCTACTCTATTCGCCAACATTAGTATTGCCCTCATTAGAAAAATAAACTTTTTTAGCATTAATACTGAGGGGGGGAATAAGGTGTGTGCTGCGGGGAAAGTATTCTTGTTGCAATATTCTTTAACATCTCTTTCTAACTATGTTTTTTGCTTTGAAAACAGGTCATTACATTTTTTATCTATTCTTAAAAGAATGATTTTATATGATGTTTTAAAATGTTCAAAGGAAACATCTTTTAAAATGAGTCGGTGTACTACTTCCATCTCTAAACACAACGTGTCAAGTTGAATCTCATTGTGCTTAATAATTTTGTGCATTAATTCCAGCCCATATTTGTCAAAAAAGACCAATAAAATCAGTAACAATTTCTTCATTGTACATTAAGCCAAATGGAAATTTAAACAAATGCAGTCCCTGAGGGACAATACTTAAATGCAAACATTCCCACGGATTTACTAATCTTCCATGCAGGACTAGTCTAGTCCTGCAGAGAAGCAGCCGTTTAGGAGGAGGATGGTAGCACGCCATGCATATTAATGAAGGCGCGCTGCCTGAACTCCTAATCCTATGTGGAGCGTGTAAGAATGCAGGGTGTGTGTCTGAGAGCAGAGCTCTCAGAATAAACACACCCCTGCAAAGTAGGACAGCAGAAAGTGGAAATACATGAGCGAAGCCACTCATACGGGTCTGCATATCCCCATCAACAGTCCCCCATGTGTCCAACAGCAACAGTACATATAAATAAACCGAAGAAAATCCTTTATTTATTTATTTTTTTTTAATCTGAGTACAGCTAACCGTAGGTGCGCGGCTGTGCCCATCACTTAGCTGTGGTTAAAGAAACCAAAGAAAATCCTTTATTTATTTATTTTTTTTTAATCTGAGTACAGCTAACCGTAGGTGCGCGGCTGTGCCCATCACTTAGCTATGGTTAAAGCAGCTTAAAAGGCTGAAGAGAATAACAAGGGAAATATATGCAAATGAAGCAGCACAGCAGTAGTGTAGTGGGCAGAGCATTCGCCTAACGAGCAGGCATTCCCATTTCAAGTCTCACTGCAGCACAGTCTATTTTATAAGGCAAAGCATGGTATAACCAATATTTGGTACTTATGTATTATCGCAACCACATTCTGAATGTGTCATAGTTCTTGGCATTATGGACAAATGAGTGTTTGTGTTTTGGCAGGGGTGGATAATGCACTGACCAGCTATCTGTGACACTGGGTATCACCAGGGAGCATTACTAAGACCCAAATTCCTCTTCCAGCAGGACGTCTGTCGGCAACATTTTTTTAAAATTAAACCCTTGACACAACCGTGCAAGCAGAACACAGCAAAACCATGTAAACGGAGTATTTACTCCAAATCACAATTACAGAACTACCTCTGCATATGTAAGCACAGTTGAAAATATGTACTTCAGAAATTACTACAACTGTGTTTTTGTTGGCCGTGTACCCAAAACTCCAGCCAGAAAATACATAGACATACTCCTTTCAAACGATGACATTTTCTGAATGGATGCAATGACCCACCTTTGCAGCACATTCCCTTCCCCAGAAATGTTGTAAAGGTTGAGGGTCCTGACACTAGTCAAAAAAAGGGGTAAAAGGCAATGTCTGCAGACATGAAACTTTTAGCAGTCAGCACACAAAACATGGGATGATACTCCCGAGGGCCAGCATGGTATGTACAGGATGGAAAGGGAAAGCTGATGGAGTGAATTTCTTGGTTTTCTCAACCGAGTTCCAGAAGTTGCCAATACATTTTCTTCACATACCACAGGACTTGTCTCAACTCAAATTTCCAGAACAGTAAACAGTAAAATATTGCATCCAGGTTACTAATCTGTCAGAAATCATGACATTAAGGACAGTAATTTCTTTGTCTATAATGTCAAGATTTATGACAGATTTCTAACCTGGCTGCGAGACAATCAGAATGTGGTTGTGATAATACGTAAGTACATAATATTTTTATTGCAAAACCCACTAAATAACATATATGTATGAACTGGAATACTGCAGGAAATGCACATGTGAAGAGTTAGTGTCATAATGAATAAGGCAGTAGTAAGCAGGTTTAAGCAGCAGTAAGCATATGTTAGCACTAGTAAGCGTGTGTAATTTCATTTGCACAGGGGGAAGCACTGCCTACACAGTTTAAGCAAAGTAGAAGCTAACTGAGTGTAAGAAACTGTAACCGGAAGTTGGCAGTGCTTACTGTCACGCAAACCCACGCAAACCCGCTTACAATTGCTTTAATGTGCCTTATTCACTCAGTATCCAATGGGTCTTTGTCTGTCCAGCAACAAAATAATCAGCCATGCAGGTCTTGAACCCAAGACCCTATACACCATAGTCCCAGTAGCTATCCACCGAGCCACCACAGAAGTACAGAAGAATAAGGTAGTAGTAAACATGTCCTCACCATAGTATAACCAAACTGAACTTATGAAAGGCATCAGTATACAGTCATATGTACCATAACTGACTACATATGTGAACTGGAGTACAGCAGTAAGCCAAGAAGTGAGGTGTACTTGTAATAGAGTGTGGAAGTTCCCAATAAAATACTGCATATCATTGCTGGAGCCTTCCTGTGTCCTGAGAGAGTGCTCTTCAAACTATCTGGAGATATACAGAGCTGAGTATATTTTTCTGGCACTTCAGAGTTGTGTACTGTTAATTGTTGTTTGACTAATTTGATATCATTGCTGGTTGACTTCAGAGTTGTGCACTGTTATTTTTGCTTCACTGTATAGTTTTTCAGATCTCTGCTGAAGGTGTTGGTTTTCTGATACCCATACCCCCTATTCCTGTGTTGTTGTTTAAATTTGGAGGTTTTTGCAGTTGCCCGCCCCCACTGTAGATTTGATCGGGGACACTCCCCCCAGTCCCATCTCTTTACCTCATTCTACCTAATAGACTCCTTCTGCACGTTTTAGTCATTTTTAATTTAATTGCATTTTTTAAACTGTTTGGTCTAACATTGTTACATACTCAAGTGTACTAGCTTGCACTGTATTTGAAGTGTTTTGACTGCTGTTTTAGCCACTTTTCTGTATATATATAAAAAAATACCTTTCCTGTAACTAGTGTAGTCCAGATTCAGATTTGCTGTATCCAGGACTGTATGTAAGCTTCTGAGCCCCCAAGCTTTCTGTGTTGGAGGGAAGCCTTCTAGCTTATCAGTGGGAGTGGTAAGCACTAGGTAACCTATCTACCACATAAGGAGTGGTTCTGGCCTAGAAATTGTAGTTACTGGACGTTTGGGCAGTTTTTCCATCTCTCTCAACTTTCTAATTTAAAAGCCCACATTTGCATTTGTTTCTCCCCTTTCCTGTAACTAGTTTAGTCCAGATACAGATTCTTAGTTTTAGCACTTGAATTTGCTTATTCATGATCAGCACTTGTTCAGAACTTGTAAGCACTAAATAACCTACTAATTACTACAGCACTCAACCTTCCTCATTACCTAGAGGAAAACAGTTTTGGTACTTAATTTCCTCACTTGCTTAGAGAAAAACAGCTCTTGTACTCACTTTCCTCACTTATCTAGAGGATAATATTTTTTTATTCAGGCATGTCCAAGGGTCAGCTCCCAGTGTTCTCTCCTGTCTATCTGATGAATCTGGGCATCTTGGGGCAATGTAGAAATTGCCTCATGTACACAGACAACCCTCTCCTCCTAGAACCCAACACGACAACCTGTGAGAGATGCACTTATCTAGCCAAACTGGAGGTAAAGCTCCCTCCAATCAAGACTGAACTTGACAGTCAAGAGGAGAAGGTAAACACTTGCACCACACCACACTCATTACATAGTCTCACTGAATCTACACCACCAAAATCCACACATAGAAACACAAAAACATTCACGGAGGCTCTCAATAATAATCTGCTCAAGCAACAGAAACCTCCAAAGCAGAAATGCAAGAAACCTCCACCCCCTAACACAACCCAAATGACACATAGCCCGCAGATTCAGTGCGCCACTCAACCACAGCCAATAAGGCAAAACAAAATACCCAACACACTAGTCATAGGTGACTCTATAGTCATGCACACTGATGCCCCACTCACCAGGCTAAACAAGGAGAAGGTTACTGTCAGCTGCCTGTTGGGTGCCAGGAAACGCCACATAATCCACAGCAAGTACAAATATGACTCTGTTATTGTCCATGTTGGTGTGAACAACCTGAGACCTACCTCCCTGGACTACATGAAAAGAGACATGGAAGAGCTCCCCGATCTTGTAGCCCAGGCAGGTATGACCCTAGCCCTGAGTAGCATCTGATTTCACCCAGAATGATGCTGCAGTACAAAGACAAAATGATTGATTAAACAATTGGCTAAGCTTCTGGTGCCATTCTAAAAGGATCCAGTATCTATCTGCCTGGGATGACATGGTCGACAGACCACGATGCTTTGCCAGAGATGGCCTGCACCTGTCACCCCTGGGATTCTGGATACTGGCTAAGGTTCTTGCCACCCCTATAGTGCCTTTTTAGTCAAGGTTCAAATGCCAAATTCAACACCGTAACAGGAACAGGCAAGCAAAAACTGAGGGTGATGCTACTCAATGCTAGAAGTCTAAATCTCAAAATGCACTCACTCGAGGCACTCCTTAAAATGGAGAACACTGATATCTGTGCAGTGACTGAGACCTGGTTCAAGGCTCCAGAGAGCACCCCTGCACTACCAGGCTATAACTCATACCACACCTTTTGGCCATGTAACCTGGACCAGAACACCAAAGGTGGAGGTGTGTCCATATTCATTAAGGATATCCACACCTCCAGGCTAGTTGCTCAGCATAACAGCCGAGGTTATCCAAGTGCAACTAACTCTGGGCAAAACTGCAATCCAAATTGTAGCTTGCTACAGATCACCCACCTTGCCCCAGGATTCCCACTCCTCTTTTCTTGATGTACTGGAAAACATCCTAATAATGGGCGATTACAACTACCCCACCATTAACTGGGAAAACTACTCATGTACTAACTCCTTCACTCAACGCTTTCTGGAATTCATAAACTCCAATGCCCTGGATCAACTTATCCACACCCCCACCAGGGGCAACAATATCCTAGATCTAGTCATTACCAACATGACTGACCGGTGTTCCACACCTGAAGTCAACGCCTCATTGGTCCGATCCAACCATAAGCTAATTACCCTAGATATCCACATCCTGCCCCCACCCCCCATTAAGGAAACCATGGCAAAAAATTTCTTCAAAGCCAACTTCATGCTTCTTAAGACAGAAGTGGTGAACTTCATGACACCCATGCAGATGGACAATACTGTTATGAATACTGAATCCTACACAATTGCACTTTATAAGCACTTACATGAGTGCATGGATTGTACTATCCCAAACAGAACCAAGACACTATCCTCCAAAAAAAGGAAGCCAATCTGGTGGTCCCTTGCCATAAACAAACTGTACAACAGAAGGAAGAAACTGTTGCAAAAGAGAGTAAAATCCCACGAGTGGAGGAGCTCCCTGGTCAGCCTCAGTAAGAAGCTGCGATCCCTGATAAAATCCTCCAAAGCTAGTTACGAAAACAAAATCGTCACTGATTCTAAAGACAACCACAAAGCATTCTATAGCTATGTCAAGAATCTCAATGCCAACACTCAGATCTGCTCTGAGTTACAGCCCAATGGCACTAAATATACAGACCCAACTGATATTGCCAACATCCTGGCAGATCGGTTCAGTGCTAACTTTACCCCCCTCTCAACCCCTAAAGAGCCCATCTCTATATTGGAAGAATACAAAGTTCCTGTAATCACGGCTGCACAAGTAAAAACCACACTCTCCAAAGCCAAGAACACAGCATCCATGGGACCAGACAACATCCCAGGCTGCGTTCTACATGAACTACAGAACGAACTGGCACCCCACCTAAGTACCATGTTCAGTCATAGCTTCACCTC
Organism: Protopterus annectens; assembly: GCF_019279795.1. Taxonomy (NCBI): domain Eukaryota; kingdom Metazoa; phylum Chordata; order Ceratodontiformes; family Protopteridae; genus Protopterus; species Protopterus annectens. The sequence goes on along the minus strand of NC_056726.1, from coordinate 1,070,367,449 downwards.
AGGGGCTTTGTGCCTGCTGAATGGCACACAGCAATGGTTATCCCACTCCACAAGGGGGGAGCCACCACGGACCCTGGGAACTACCGCCCCATTAGCCTGACAAGCCTGGTCTGCAAAGCCATGGAATATATTATCATGGAACTTATAAACAAAGGCATTGGTAATCTCCAAACTCTGGACCCCACCCAGTTAGGGTTTGTAAAAGGCAGATCATGTCTCCTAAACCTGATAGACTTATTTGAAGCAGTCACCAAAGCTGTAGACAAGGGTAAGGTGGTTCACACAGCCTATCTAGATCTTGCCAAGGCTTTCAACACCATCCCCCACTCTGGAATTATAGATAAACTCACTAAACTAGGTATAAATCTCTATGTTACAAGATGGGTTGCCAACTGGCTCACTGATAGAACCCACAATGTGAAAGTAGCAGACTCCACATCCAACTTCAGACCAGTGACAAGTGGAGTACCACAGGGTTCAGTCCTGGGTCCTCTCCTGTTTGGTATCTACTTCTCTGAAGTACAGGCTAACACAGAAAGTCTTTGGCTAATGAAGTTCGCAGATGACTGCAAACTAGGAGCCATAATCGAAACTCCTAATGATGTGGACATCCTACAAAAGGGCCTCACTGAGACAGATGCCTGGTGTCAAAGCCATGGCCTCAAGCTCAATGCCAAAAAGTGCACTGTCACCCCTTTGCTAAAAACTCTGTACCCATAAACTACAACATAGGCAGTAGTATACTTAACACTGAAAGTGTGATAAGAGACCTTGGGACACAGGTGGACAGTAGTCTCTCCTTTGATAATCACATCGCCACAGTAGTCAGGAAATCCTTCTACATGGCACACCTCGTCACAAAAGGTTTCTCATCCAGAAAAAAGAGGTCATTGTTCCCCTCTACTCATCACTCATTAGACCCATTATAAAGTACAACGCCCCTTTTGGTATGTACCTCACAAGACATCTACAACAACTGGAAAGGCCACAGAAATACCTCACAAAGAGGATTACCGGCCTCAAACAGTTGCCCTACGCAGACCGTCTCAAAAAACTCCAGCTTTACTCATTCGCATATCGCCTACTCACAGGTGATCTCTGCCTAACATACAAAACTATGTCAAACCCAGAGCTGTTGGACATGCTCCACTTAAAGAAATCCCAATCCCTCCAAGCTACATGCTCTAGGAACCTAAACCTTGTCACCACAATAAACAGAACATGCCGGAGGGATAGATTCCTGTCCCAGAGACTTCCCATACTATGGAATAAACTACCTATCTATATCAAACAAAGCTCCTCATTTGCACTGCTCAAGAAAAATCTTGATGACTGGATGGGAAATAGGAATTTCACCCCGGGGATCACCTCTGTGGCTCTGCCTGACAGTGGCACAGAAAAATAATTTTCTTGGGTGGCAAAAGCCAGGGTACCTTTTTAGCTGGGCTTGTATAGGCCCAGGGCCGATAGCCTAGTACCTACCTATGAACCTATGAACCTATGAACAAGGACCCCACAGAGTGTGCATACACATCAATCAAAGATACAAGGCATACATATAAGGTGTAATGAATAATAACACAATGCCAAAAAGCCATTATAATGAATGTCCACTATAGGCAACACCAAGCAGTACACAGGCCAGCTTAGGAGGTGTGAGCAATATTTACACCAGCTAACTGTTTGTGCCTAGTGGTATACCTCTTTAAATAATGCCAACCTTAGGTAAGCACGTTTGCCCATAGTTTAGCCTTTTCAAAACTGGCCAATCACGGAAAAGTGCGGGAAATCAGCCCTACTTAAACCCAAGAGGCAGGAATACAGCTCATAACTGGTTGTAGCTTCCCCTTGCAGGCACTATGGCAGTAAGGGGAGAAGGAGTGCGCTTCCGTGCACAGTGCTGGTGCATCCAGGAGTCCAAGGTCATGGCTGGACTCCTAGTTAAAGACCATGCACAGAGACTGCTGCAGGGTCAGTACCAGGGCTCCCAATATAAAGCAGAGGCCTGCGACTGTCTCGCCCATGACCTCACCAGTGCCACTGGCATACCCCGAACTGCTGAGCAGGTCAGGCACCACTATGCCGTCCTGAAGCGGTGGAAGGGGGACATCTTGGAGGAGTGGTTTAAAGAGGCTACAGCATCAGGGGATGTGCCAGCCATGAGTAAGTATCAGTCCACTACCTGTTTAATAATTGCTACCTCGGGTATATTATGGATATGTATGGCTAAACATTCCTCTTATGTCCCCCACAGCTGCAATGGAGCGGGCCGCGAACCAGGATCCCCACATCAGCCGCCTGGCACAGTTGCGATGCGAGGCAGGTCAGTAATATCCATGCTTTTACTGCCATAGGAAATAAAAATAAAAGTAGTAGTAAAGTAATTACCAGTATAAAACCTGTATTGTTCAAGGCAAGTACTGCATACACTAGAGAATATGGCAGGAAGAGTCTCATATTGTTAGTATGGCAATAAAGGTGTAATACCCTAACAAAACAGGTCCAACTGCTGGACTGTATATCTCTATTCTAGTATCATATGGTAATGTAGATTTGCAATCATGTAATATTACTGTTGTATTAAGCACTGTTACCCACACCATGCACCATAAATTGAATGTGTAGGAATGCCTGTATATGACTGGTGTAATCCCCAGGGGCCATTTAGTACAACTGACACATAGGCAGTAAACAGGAAAAATGCAGACAACAAAAACTGAATTGCAAATGTAACTGAGATGCGAACTGTTGTTTTTTTTAGCGCACACAGCCACGGTTCGAATCCTGCCACTGGTAGTAGTCTGCATACAGAATCATACCCCACAACTGTACATATATGTCCAGAACATCTATTAAAGTGGCCCATATCTATTGCCTATCAACCTGTCCCCCTGGGAAATCAGTGGGATGATCCCAGACGTATAGTCAGCAAACAAGAAATACAACTGATTGATGCACATCTATGACAAAAGTCTGGCACACTAGCAACTCCCCAATACCTTATGTGACTAAGAAGCCACATATGTCCCATTTACACCCCAACTTGTTAAGCTGTGGTCACAGTGTGTACAGTAACAGAGTGAGATGTATGTGCATAATAGTAATGTAGAGCCTGGTACTGTGTGTGGGAACATTCAGGCAGTGCTAATAAACATTCCTCCCACAGGTCTGTCAGATACCAACACTGTGCCCAGAAATACAAAAATGATATGCAGTTGCTCTGAATAATGAGGTGTTACACATCCCTGTCACCCACACAGTCCTAAAACATATAAATGTCTAGGAAATCTGTATAAGAGTGTTATTATACAAGGTCAGAATGCATAAGCACAGGGGATTAATAAGACAGAAAGCAGATTGGAGATATACAGCAAAATCAATATAGCAGACACAACTGTGATGGACAGTGTTTAAGTTGTAGCAGACACAGCCATGATCTGAATCCTGGGAATGGAATTAGACTGCATACAGATTCATACCCCTCTACTGTGCACGTGAGGCCAGAATGTCCAGTATATGTGCTCATATCTGCTGCCTGCCCCCCTGTCCCCCTGGTAAGTCTGTGGCATGATCCCAGATGTGTAGCCAGCAAACAGGGAATACAAGTGATTGTCAACCATCATGAGAACACACCTGTCACTGTAGCAACCCCCGGAACTGTTAGGAGAGTAATATTACAAGTATCTCCTATCTACACTCCCATGTTGTCAAGCTGTGACCAGAGTGTGTACAGTAACAGAATGAGTTGTATGTGCAGAATACTAATGTGTAATCTGGAACTTTGTGTGGCAATAGTCAGGTAGTGCTAACAAACATTGCTCCCACAGGTACGTTGGATAAGAACAATGTGCTGAGAAATACAGACCAATATAACCTGTACTGGTACTGTCCACCCTGGTATTGTAGGGGAGTGTGAGTGTTGCAGTTTATCTGAATAATAAAGTATCACTGGTCACTGTCACCCACACTGTGCTATATAATATAACTGTGTAGGAAAGCATGTATATGTGTGTGTTAGGTCACTAAAGATGGAAGAGGGCAATATTCTAGATATGTCCAGGCACACCAGCATGTGGTCAATACATGGCCAGAGTCTTTGCAGAAAGAGTTAAATAGCATAGTGCAAAACATCAACCTGGAATCCGGGCGTATGTGTACAAACAGTTAGTGTTAACAAACATTCCCTCCACAGGTATACCAGGTAAGAGGTGTATATTGCAGGTAAAACCGGTTCATGTGTAATGATGTTGACAGCCATATCAGTGTCCAGTATAGGTTTATAGGGTAGTGTAGTAAGACTTGTAAGGTACAGATAACAGCAGTGACTAGGAAAGCAATGTTGAGTACAGGAATATACGACTTGTTAATTGACATCTTTCTCTCCCCCCACCTTAACTCCAACAATAATCAACATACCCACCCAAATGGTATGTACTGACTCTGATAATGGCCAATCATTTGATAAAAATTCTAATGGTTCCCATGCATGTGCCATATTGAATTATTCCAACATTGTTGGCATGGTGCCTTCAATATACCTGGATGCTGTTCTTATCACCCCTGTGGTCCCATATATACATGTGTTCTGTCTGCTATGCAACTGTTCCATATCTGATGTCTGGGTTAATGGGAATATCTATGCATTGCATGCTGTATTACCTAACCCTGGAATGTGTTGCCTATTACTAACCCGTATATGATGTTGAAATCTAAACACTATAGCACGCTGGGAAAGGCCGGTCCCAGTGGACCCACCTGTCCCACCTCAGCTGGCCGAGGCACCAGGCACCAGCATGTCTGGGGCCCAGCCTCACACCTCCCTGTCCGTTGATCCTGCACCACCTTCGGGTGGAACCACCTCAGGGGATGGGGCTCGCCCCCCTGGGAGTGGGCACAGACAGACACCTGTCACCCATCATCAGGTTGGGGTTGTGGTGCGTAGAGTAATCAATAAGCAGTTTTATGATCTTCACCGCCAGCTTTAGGGCTGTGTGTCACAATTAGAGATAGCCTGGCTCTGCAGCTCAGCCCCCAGCACAGCCACCTTTGGGGCTGTGAAGGTGCAGTGGTGACTGCCCATGGGTGGGGACCTCAGTCCCACTGTTACCACTAGGGGGCTTGTGGGCTTCCGATATCCCAACACCCCTCCCCATCAAGGTGGTTACCCCCAAATGTGTCATGTACTGCCCCTGTATGTGTCTTGTGTGTCTTGTCTGCTAATCTACCCAACCTACCTCCCCAAATATACCTACTTCCCCTCCCCAACATCCCACTGTTACCCGAAAAAAGAAAAGGGCAATCTGTTCCCACAAAAAAATCTCGCCCCATACATTGCTGTCCATTTCGCACACATGTCCACTGGACATATGTAATGTGGTCTAATTGGCATCACAACTAATTTATGTTGTCCTCACCCCTCTCCCAGGGGTTTGAGTGTCCAAATCCACCTCCAAATCCAGTATATATGCATAGCTGTTGCTGTAGAAGAAATGGGCAGCTATGGACCTTCCATACACCCTTCCTGCACATCCCTAGCTATTTTCCCTACTATCTGTCCCTCTTTGTGCCCCATTTTCACCACTTTCCTATCAACCTTTTTTTTCTTTTCTTTTAAAGAAATTAGCACGGGGGTGAGCGGCAGTAAGCATTTTTAAGCAGCAGTAAGTGGGTTTAAGCCTGTTTGAGCAGGGGTAAGCACTGCCTACACAGGGTAAGCAATATAGAAGCTAACTGACTATAAGTTACTGTAACCGGAAGTTAGCAGTGCTTACCTTCAAGCAAACCCAGGCAAACCCACTTACAACTGCTTTAAAGTGCCTTAATCAGTCACTATCCAACAGCCGGTGTTTTGCCCAGCAACAAAATAAACAGCCTCTGCAAGGCTCACACCCAGGACCCTGCACACCATATACAAAGTGATTTACCCCCATACCATGACAGATATACATAATCCTGTTGTTTTCACAAACATATCATCCAGCACAATCAGTCAACAGTACAGGAAATGTAGTAATATCATACCACACAACCTGTTAATGCAAGAAATCTGGACAAAGTGTTCCAAAATATGGGTACAAATAGAGATATATGCCAAATACTGCTCTAATACACTTAAAACATTGCTAGTTACACAGTTATATGTATTAGAACACATATTTTGAAGGAGATGAAGTCTGAAACACAAACGTGTCTGCACTAGTTACTGACTTCAGTGCTGCGATCATCCATTTCAATTGTCAAGAGAATGAGGTACAGGCCAAAAATATGAGATGAACATGCATGGACATATGAACAGATATATTTCTGTAAATGTAGACAGATAGACAGCTATATGTATATATGAATATATGTGCATGATACATAAATCATCACATAGCATCAATTGTATATAGACAGATAAGTATGTTCATATGTATATGTATATATATATATATATATATATATATATATATACACACACACACACACACACACACACACACACACACACACACACACACACACACACATCTAGATGTTAAAGTACATTTTCTGTACTGATGAATGATTGTGCTGAATGATATGTGTCTGAAACCACCAGATTTACATGTATCTGTCATGGCTTAGGGGTAATTATCTGTCTATGATCTGTAGGGTCCTGGGTTCAAGCCTTGCAAGAGCTGTTTATTTTGTTGCTGGGCAGAACACGGCCTCTTGGAAACAGAGTGATTAAGGCACTTTAAAGCAGTTGTAAGTGGGTTTGAGCAGCTTTGTGCGAAGCTAAGCACTGCTAACCTCCAGTTACAGTGTCTTACACTCAGCTTCTAAATTGCTTAACCTGTGTAGGCATTGCTTAGCTCCTCGCAAACATGCTCACACCTGCTTACAACTGCTTTAAAGTGTCTTAATCACTCTGTATCCAATGGGCCGTGTTCTGCACAGCAACAAAATAAACAGCTCTTGCAAGGCTCAAACCAAGGACCCTATACACCACAGACAAAGTGATTTACCACTAAGCCATGACAGTCTTAAAGAAAATTCTTGTTTTCAGAAACATATCATCCAGTCCAGTCATGCAATAGTAGAGAGAATGCATACCAACATCTAGATGTATGTGTGCGTAAATATATTAATATCTAAACAGATACAACATATCTAGATATGTGTATATATATATATATATATATATATATATATATATATATATAAAAAACTATATACATATATATCAATATATATGCACATATATACATGCATATGCCTAAATCGACACATATATGTGTCTACACTTATATGTCTACATATACACAGCACGTTACATTTGTGTATGCAGATATATATCTATGCAAGAATATGTTAGCAGATATATATATATATATGCGTTTGTAAGCATGGGTAAGTTGAGTCTCTAGCTTTATTTACAGTTTCGAGGAAGGAGAGAAGAGCAGTGGTAGTGCTATGACCGGGTCGAAATCCATGTTGTGTTGGGGTTAATAGGTGATTGCTGGTCAGGTATGGTAGTAGTTGTATGTGGATGCATTTTTCTAAGAGTTTAGAGATGGGGGATAAGATGGCAATAGGTCTAAAGTTGGAGATGGTATTGTTGTTACCTCCCTTATGGAGGGGAAAATTTATGTTTTTTTCCAAATTTGGGGTACATAACTTTCCTGGATTGACCGATTTATAAGTACACAAATGGGGAAGGCAACGGCTTCAGCAGCTGTCTTTAGGAAGAAGGAAGGGATATTATCGGGGGCGTTAGAGCAAGATTTTAACTTAAGAAGCAGTTTTTTATAGTACTTATGGGTATAGGTTTGGGGCAGAAGAGAGGGAAGTCGGAAGTGGTGGAGTTTAGGTTAGGAGGGGTAGTTGTAGCTGGGGGAGTAGAGTTATTACTAAATGATGATGTTAATTTAGATATAGAATCAATAAAGAAGCTATTGAATTGGAAGGCAAGGCTGGTATCAGAAGTATTTTGTAGAAGATGTATGATATACATATAGATATATACATGTGACTACACATACACACGGGGATATATGTACAGTAAGATACATATGTAGAAGTTGCACACAATATGGAACAGCCACTATGCCCACAGTTAACACCTGAACAACTGGACACTGTATGGGCCACCCATACAAATGTCAATCGATGCCTGCAACATATACCCATAGAGAGGTCATAGGAAAGACACCACACACAGGTTTGAAGAAATGGAAAACCTTTAATTGTGTACTATTACAGTTCTATATGCCATGTCATATAGCTGTTCAGACACTGGCAGCCATATAAACAGAGTACTGCAACTGTGAAATAGTTACACTAATACAGTAGCCTGGAAAGGTTCACAACTGTTGCTCTCCAGGCCAAGCCCTTCAAATTGTGCAATAGTGAAGACAGACTGGGCCGCAGGATACCAAACAATCAACAGTATGTACTGCAGGTGTATAGTTCAGCAACCTCTATCTGCACTCTGTACAAACTCAGTAGGTGGTAAAGACATTACGTGATCAAATGGGTTGTAACTGTTACATAACAAGGCATAACTGACACCATCACAAGCACACCGACAAACAAAACTGTCTGTATGGCAGGAGGCAGTAGGCTTGCATTACCCCAATTCATGTTAGTAATGTAAATATAGGTGAAGTATACGGTACTGTACATCCAGATACCTTACGGCAGCTCATCCCTGATATCTCCACATTTTGCAACAGCCAAGGTCATTTATGTTGCTCCCCCCTAGACTCAATAATACAGGGCCATATATCACTGTTACATACACTGGCCTCTGGAGTGCATAAGGGCACACATGTATTGTGTAGGTGATGCCCACACATATATGGCCTCAGCCCCACTGTATGTGTGGGGGATGCAACAGCAGTGGACTGATGACAGCAATGGCAATGTGATATACTCACAGCCCACTACAGAACAACCCCTGACAGCATGACATATGTGCAAAGCTTGGTATGTAGGTGGAGGACAGAGGCTTCAACACAGGCACATATGTGGAAGACTGTTGCCATACACTAAGGAAGTTGCTGGTGTTACAGGATAGTCTGCAACATACCCTTAGTCATGGACTTGAGGTTAGAAACAGAAATGGATGTAGCCATGTACCGATAGCACTCAACACACACACTGCCAGTGTAATATCTGACATAGGACCTGTGTGGTGGACGGACAACACATGATATGCATACCTCTGTCCAGCTAGTGGATAGGCCCACAGTAGTGAGTTATGCAGACAGACTGCATTCCAAGGTAAACTAGTATGTACACACACACACCCTGTAACACCAGTACTATACAAAGCATAACACAACTCTACTCACAGTCTTTCTGTATTTCCTGATCCTCCTACAAATATGTGGCTGCCCTGAGTGTGCAGGTTCTCCTGTAAGACGTATTGCTACCTGCTGTTTGTAGCACTGATGCCCACACACAGGAAGGATGTCCATCACACAGGAAATGTAAAGGGACCACGCCCACATGATGTAGGGATTTATAGTGGGTGGTTGCCATGACAGTGATAATTGGAAGTACTACACATGTGTAATCATATATATATGGCTATCTGGATAAGTATATGTACATATATTTCCACCATATGTCCTGGACATGGAGTGTAGCCCTACCCCAGCCCCTATAGTCCAAATGTCATAGTGCAAGGGGATGTCAGGTATGTATAGCAGGTATATTAGTACACTATTGCTACTGTTATTGGGATTGGTTTCACAGACATGGTGTGTGTGGAAGGTTACATCTGCTTATAACATGTGTGTCATTGGCTACTGACAGACAACCTAAGGAAATCATTGTAAAGTACCACTGCTAGCATGTAATGCCCCTGTGGAATTCAGCAGAGATATTGGCCACTATATGTGGAAATTCTGACACACCCTGTATAGTCCAGAGGTATACACATAAGCCCTTAGTGCACAACATGTGTACCATGCCTGACAATATCCGCGGTAGTGGTGCTGCGGCAGCGTTGTCACCTCACAGCAAGACATTGCCCCGTTCGATTCTCAGCTAGAGCATCTTCTGTGCGGAGGCATGCGTGAATGGGCGTGCCTTCATTGAAGGTTGTGCGTCAGGGCTGGTAACTCGGCACGTAAAAATCCACTACCAAACATTAGCAGACCGGAGTTCCGCCGTGGTGACCCCTAACCGGGATAAGCCAAAAGACACAACAACAACAGCCATGTAGATGGGTATAACACATAATGACTGTTATACATTTGCCACCAGAGGTTATGTAATCACACACTCCTGTCTGGCCTAACACATAATGACGGCTGGTACAGGGGTGCCATGGCCACATATTACCCGCTAGATATTGACATACATCTGTACAGCATCCCACTGCTCCATCTGACATACATGACTTCTAAGGGAGGCACGGTAGCAGTACATCTGGCAATTATCTGCACATAACATCTCACTGAGTAAGTACACTAAGCTGTTAGGCATGTAACAATGCACTGCAGGCTACAGGTGGACTGGCTTAACACTGGCCTACATCTCCTATGGGGGAATGCACATGTACCTGCATATATAACAGGCTCAACAGGCATGTCACAGCACAGGGTAAGATGCACCTGTGTGAAAATGCATAACGACAACCAATGTGAACATGGCCACAGCCACATATGGTAAGTTAGCATAATATTACAGTATATGGACTATCTATTCTACACCATCCTCATATGTGCCACTCACAGAATGACCCTACATATACTGGGCTGCTACACAGTTTGGTCTGATGGTTGTCTGTGGTATGGGACATGTGTGTGCATGGGCCTACAAACATGTATGCCAATATGGTACCATACAGTAGGACAGCATGTAACATCAGATAGGAGGGAAACTAGAACAATGACATCTACCAAAGTCTGTACACAGGCTAAAGTACATATTAACAATACACACACTGCCGACATTCACCATAGGTACACAGACCTCAGTACTGTACAAACATCCACAGAATGTCCAGGTTATGCCATGAAATATAACCCCTACTGTACATAACATGTGTAGTAGTCTGATATATCACTGGCTTGTTATCAGATATGATGACACTAATTATGGTGTACAGCACATATGCAACACTTCATACACAACATATGTACAAAGGTTGACAGAGGTGTGGCTGGAAGCACATACACAGGGCCAATATTGACATGTTGCTGTGATAACATCATACATTTACTATTGTAACGGGGTTTGTTGCAACATATGTCCTATGAGGGATATGAAGTCAGTACCTGTGACGGCCTTCACCATCTACAGAGAGCAATCCTCACACTACCTTCTGCAGTCCACAGATAGATGCTCCGTGGGTAACACATGAAACCAAAGGCACAACACACTGCCCTGTCTGCAGATGACCCTGCAGATGGGGATTCCTAATAAACATGGAACTAACATGGAAGGTATTGAGACATGTAGGACAGCCATATCCACACACACACTGTTAAACCAACATTACTCCAAATGCAGTATAGCAGCACTTACAGTCTGAAGTCAGGTCAGGCACATCCCCCTCCTGTTTGTTGCCCTCTTTCCACACTGTATGTTATTAGAGGTAAATCCCTAATCCATCTGAGATGCTGTTTGCCAAACAACAGATCTAGTTCCTGCTCACAGTGAAGGAAAAGGGCCAACACCACCATGATGTTCCTAGATATTGGAGTGTGTTTCCATGCAATTGGCTATGGGAATGTTACCACAGCTGTTTCACATGCAATCAGCTAGGGGAGGACTGCAATTCATGCAGAGGCCATCAGCTGATCATGAGCATCACTTAAATTACACATGCTGCTGCCTAAGCAAAGGAGGTGTGGGTCTCCACATCCACCAGAGAGGGAGTGGGGAAAGGCAGACAGAGGCAAATACATGTCAGGAAGGGGTGGGAGAGTAAAAGTGAAGCATGTTTATGTCACACGCCTACCAGCACAGGGTATCAAACCCCACACAACTATGTAGTGCTATCACAGCTCGATGCAGTTATTGGATGCGCCACATGGGTTATCTGCTGTGGGACACTCAGAACATATATGTGATGGTGAGTAACATCTGCAACAGGGATACAGTAGATATCATCTGCAACAGGGATGCAGTAGATATACGGTGGGTGATGTACACATGCCTACCCGCATGAACAGGTGCCAGCGTCAACACAGCCACACTCTTACAGGGACACACACACACATTGGCACACTTGCCAGGGCCAGGAGTACAACTCATCAGTAGTAGGATTGCCACAACACATCACTGTGCAGGTATCACATGCACCACATGGGTCATATGGAGGTTGTATGGGCAACGATTATGAGGAGGTGTCAGACATCAGACAGCATGCTTCAGTATGCCCATAGGGGTTGTAGTGAGTGTGAATGTGGACATACGCACCATACAACACACACACAAACACACAGGATGTCAGTACTGACATGCATGGGTGCATGTCTGCACAGGTGTCTGGTGGTCAACTGTGCCAGCAGGCTATACAAGGGTAGGCGATGGGTATACCCTGGCATCAGGCCACATGACAATGGTCTGCATTGTGGCTCAGGGTTGTAGTTTCTGCATTTGCCCACACAGGTGGGTATTGTATCCCCCATCCAGTCACCTGGGTGACTATTGTGTGTGGCCAATGCTGTGCATTGCTTGCCATGTATGTGTTCCTTAGTCCATGACATGGATGGTGTCTAGGATGTGCACACCTCCCACATGCATGTACAGTGACATGTGGAACTGTACCTGGGGTGTCTGGCCCATGTTGTGAACACAGATTATCATCAGATGTGCCAGTCTTGCCCACCTGTGGCAGGAACTGGTAATGGGCAGTAGGTTTACCTTGCATCTACATTGATAGCATGCTAACATCACTCCCTGGTATCAGTGGCATCTGTCTATACAGGGCATGTTGTCAGGCATGGTATGTCTGTTGTGGGTCACATGCGACGGCACCACAGGTGCGGCAGGTGTCCATTGGGGAACATGGGGGAGGTGCACTGTCTGCATGTATGTGCATATTGGATAGATGGGCAGGGTGACATGCCCTCTGTAGCCCACTACTATCACTCCATAATTACTATCAGTGGCCAATATGCAGTGTATTACCCACACATTGGCTGTTGCCTAGGCATGTGTGTGTATGAGACATGGGCTGAGAGTGTGCTCTGGGTAATAGTGGGTTTGCTAACTGTGATTGCCTGGCCTTGATGTCACATGTATGGGTATGGATTTGCACCCCAGCCTCTCAGCTATTTTACATCTGTTATCCCTGTATGGTTGACAATGTGATATATAGTAGGGTCACCATATAAGAAATATGCAAACCCCCTACACATTGGCCACAGGTGTCACACACTCAACTCCACCTCTACACAGGATATGAGTTACAAACACACACGGGCACACACCTGTCATCTCTTGGAGTAGAACCCCTACCTAACTAATTTAGTACACTACAGCACTATGCAGTTATAGTACATGCCACGGACATTACTGGAGTAATCCTTCCCCAAAAGTGTATTTCACAATGAATGACATCAGCAGGATTACCAAAGTAGGGCATTTGGATGCAGAAATAAGAAATCCATATGTCATAGGGTATGCTATCCACAACTTGCTAATGTGGAATCAATTAACATTACTGACCAACACACCACTAGATGTGACAAATGCTCATATTGCAATTTTATAGATGAGTCTCATACGTTTATACATCCAGTCAGTAATAAATCATTTACACACTTCCCAAAAGCAAACTGCAATACTAGGAATTTGATTTACTTAGCACACTGTACACTATGCCTGAGTTTCTACGTTGGTAGAACCAACAGAAGCTTGAGGAAAAGGATACATGACCACATGTATTGTGCATGAAGAGGCATGAATTATAGTGCGATAGCCAAACACATGCAGATTTCTGGCAATACACACACATTCAAATTTCTAGTGTTGGAAGTTTTAGATGTAGATGCTAGAATGGGCAACTTGATAAATAAAACCTATCAAGCCGAGATGAGATGGATCTTCAAACTTGGAGCACATTGTTCACCAGGATTAAATGAACATGTTTCGGTACAACCTGCCATAAGAGCTAGGTCTCTCAGGAAGCGATAGTTTAGTTATGAAATTGCACTGTCATACTTTACTTTTGTACTTCATCTATAATGCATGAATTGCATATGGTCCTTCCTGTATATCTGACAGATTAGCCTAGTTTTACGCTACAGAGGTATTTTTATGGCTCAACTGCATTTAGTACGCTATATATTTGCTTTAGTTTTTATACATAAATTGAATTTTATTTATTTAATGTTAGTATATTTATTTATTAATATTTATATTTGTAGTATACATTAAATAATTTTATTATTTATGCCTCTGAGAACATGTCTAGGGGATGTTTATACATGGCATATGTTATTAGCAATTATGTGCTTTTTAACATCACTATAGTAACCTAATGATGCACAGCATGTGATTGGATACATTGTATGATGAGCTGGTATTTAAACACCAAGTGTTTTCAGTTGTTTATTAGATCTGAAGAAGCTACATGCGAAAGCACCTATCTATCTCTGCACCAGTTTTGTTTAATTTTATTCATTAAATTGTTTAGCTTATCTCTGCCGTGGATTGCTGGTGTGCTTTTATGCAGTTTACTTGTTTGTTGTGCTTGTACAGCAGTGGTTTAATCTCTCTTGCAACGTTTTCTTTTTGGATACATAGTCTGTAATACTGACAGATACTGGTGGCTGTTATCTGCAGTGAGTGACAACTGCACCTCATGTGTTTGGGGCCTTTTGGCTGTGTGCTGGGTGGGACAGGCCTGGATGGCTCCTTGTCATGGTCACCCACTTCCACACATCTACATCTGTCTACCTTTGGCTTATTATAGTGTGTTGTCCTTACATATATGTCTGTATTCCTATCCACTGTATGTGCAAGGCAGGAGTGGTGCATACTGACATGTGTCTGCACTATGAACTGCGACTACCAGATATGCCTGGTCCACTGCTGTTTGAACACATGGCCTTCATGTGTTTGTGTGTGAGCATGCCCAGTATGACCTTTCAGTATGTTGTTGACTGACATTGCCTTCATTCCTCTAAGTGTGTGAGCATGCCCAGTATGGCCGTCTGTATTGCATGTGTGGATCAAGTCCAGGTAGTTTGTACTGCAGTGCTGACCTTTGTGTTGTAAACCAACAGGTAGCATGCTGTGTCTGCAGGGTATCCATCGGTCATTTGGCATCGACTGTTGCTACGTTTCTGCATAGTGGGGGGGGGTCACCTGACTGTTTCTACATTTCTACACAGGTTTGGGGGGGCACACCTGACTGTCACTATATTTTTATGTAGGATGGAGGGAGGGCACACCTGACTATTTCTACATTTCTACACAGGAGTAAGGGGGAACACCTGACTGTTACTATAAGTCTACATAGGATGGGGGGGCACACCTGATACTTGTACACATTATCTAGGACTGTACTGGTATGTCAGGTACTCCATTTCAGTCTGTAGTCTTACCTATCGTGCTGGCTAGAGGCATAGCAGTGTACTACGATCTTAGCTTTTAATTACCTACATATTAGTTTCTGACTTCCTAGTCTTCACAACTGACATCCAACTGCCTGGCCTGCTGTAGTCTGTCTGTGTAGACCTGTGGGGGGAGGTTACCCATAGGCCTCATTCAGAGGCCATAGTACAGCATTTGTTTGTGTTTGTCTACACCTGTCCAGCTGGCTGAAACTGTTGTTGGGTATGTGACCCCCTGACTGGCATGTGTGAGTCATTTACCTTGTGGGTGTCCCAGTATTGAGGGTGGTGCTGCAGGGCTGCCTATGTCAGATGCACATAGTACATTCCCTATACATGGTTGAGCACAGGTAGTATCATGTTTGACATCCCTTTTCTCTTTTACTATATGTGCAAGTCAGAGAGAGGTGTTATTCCCTGGGTCCTTACTGTGTCAGTGCATGTGCTATGCATTGCCTCTTTGCCAAGGCCAGAGCATAGTGGGCATGCCTCCTTCTCCCTACTGGGGCAGGCTCAGGTTGTTCCTACTCCGAGTCACTCTGTGCCTGTGCAGGCCCTGGCAATGGTGGGGGGCTGTGTGGCCCTGCCCCATACTGTTCCTGCTGCAGCTGTTTCTGCAGGATCATATTGTCTAGCATGGCACATACAAGGACAATTTAGGTACATGTAGTTGGTGAGTACTGCAAGGCTCCACCGGTTGTGTCCAGGCACCAGAACCTTGACTTGAGCATCCAAAACACTCTGTTATGATTCTTGTTTGTGCATGTGCCTCATTATGGAGGTCCTGTTCGTGTGTGTGTGTGCATTTCTGATGGGTGTCATCAGCCATGGCTCCAGTGAGTATCCAGCATCCCCCACTAGGTGACCATGTGGGATGTCCCCACTGGCAAATCTCTGGTACAGCTGCGTCAGATGCCAGATGTGGGAATCATGATAGCTTCCAGGGCAGCCAGCACACACGTTCATTATTATGCCCTGGGCATCACACATGACCTGGCATTTGATGGAGGGGAAGCCCTTGCAGTTGATGTAGACCCTACCCCACTCACCGGGTGGTGCTTTGATGTGTATGTGCATGCAGTCTATTGCACCCACTACCACAGGATATTCTGCTATTTGGTGGAAGAGATGCATATTGCTGGGCAACACCTTACGGGGGTTGGGAAAATATACATGCTCACCGACATGTGCTGACATGGCATCCAGGAACTGGTGGAGTACCCTGGATGCTGATGCCTGTGAAATCCCCATCATATCTCCAGTTGGCCTTTGGAAGGTACCTGTAGCTAGTATACTTAGGCCTACACATACCTTGGTATCCACTGGGATGGGTTCCCCTCTGTTAGTTCTCTGTGTGAGGCGTGGCCGGCACAGCTCAACAATTTGCTGTAGGAGGTCCCTGCCTACCCTATAGCGCTCCACTATATCCAGCTCATGTAGCCCTTGGGAGATTACCCTGGGTCTGTACACTCTTCTCCATCTCCTCACTGTGGGTTGCTCGGCAGCATTCACATCCTCACCACCCCCAGCCTCTTGCACATGCTGGTTTATGATAGCAAAAGCAGCCCCTAACATTTTTTCTCTTGCTTTCGTTTTGTAAAATTTCCCTGTTCATATACACCGGTGGTGCAGAGTTTTTGGGAAAAAGCAAGGGGGAAAGGAGTTTGCATAGCTTATAGTAGTGTTCTGGGCTGGGCTAGTCTGCTGCCTGTGTAATTGGCTGATCTTCCAGCTATGCTAGTTCTCCTTGATTACCTTCCTACTGCTGGTTTCCCTTCCCATTGCTGCCCTGCTTAAGCCTGTGTGTGCGCCACATAAACAGAGTGCTCAAATGTGCACAGAGCTGCTATTTCCTGGTTTAACTTTCTTTTTCTTCCTGTAAAACCCAGTGTGTGGTGCGCACACCCGCTTACACTTTGTAAAGAGTGCTAGGCAGATTTAGACACACTCCCTAACTTAGCTGTGCTAAGCTAAGCGCAAACCTAAGCAACAGGGCTCCAATCCGCTTACAGTATGCCTGGCACACACCCCCCATGATGTTACCTTACTCCTAGGCTTGCACCAAGCTATTCATACTCTTATACTGTTAGGACCTGACTCACATGCTGGGGAAAACTGGGATTCACTATCCTTCCCATCATTTGCATAGGATTGCCTGCTAATGCATAGTTACGTCTCACACAGAGCCTCCCCCCTTAGCAACCACTATTCACTGACCAGGTTGTCTTCTGCCTACCATTGACTTGCATGGCAGAATACTGATTTTAGTTAGAATGCTCATTTTAGGTTTATTTTCTTATTTTCTCCCCGATCCCATTTGCACGCCACTGCCCTATACTTAAACAGCCGAGATTGGCGAAAAAAAAATAAAAGATTTTTTTAATTTTTATTATTGTTTGCAATGACAATGGCCTTATACTTGGCCATTGGCATGCTTCCTCAATGATATGCAGCCTTTATTTGGAGCTGTCATAGCTCCATTTTGGAATTTGCAGAAATGGACTCAGTTAATAACCGAGTACATTTCTGCAGATTGCACTAGTCTTGCATGGACTATTGCAAGCTTCCTGGACTGCAAAATCACCTCATTTGCATGGATTTTTCCTGCAAATTAGGTGATTTGCATACCAGGGCTTAGTCCGTGCAAGATTAGTGCAGAAGCTCTCGTGCACGCCCCTGCAGGCTGTTCCCGGATCGCATGCAGACATATTGCCTGCGTGAGCTCCTGCACTAATCTTGCATTCCGTGCAAGCTTTTGAGAATCTGGGGGGATTGTCACTGCATCTGTCTGAAGACTTTTAAACTTGAAAAGTCTCTTCTCAAACAGGTGTATGATGCATTTAAGGAAAGTCTATTGTCTGAATTAGCAGTACGATTGCCTGTACTGTTAACAGTTTCCACAATTTGAAAAGCAAAGTTTTTTTTTTTCTAAAATAGATTTGAAATTGACATTATCTCATTCCTTGTTAGCTGCATTATTTAGCTGTTCAGAAACGCAAACTGCAGTTTTATTAACAGGAAAAGAAACAATACCTGCTACCTGTGCATAAGTTCGCTGTGCACAGTTTGCTGAATCATTACTTCCAGGTGTTTCAGTTTCACATTTTGTACACATACACATATTTGTTCCTCCAATTTGAAAAGAAGTAGCAGAAGGAAAAATTTCAGGGTCAAGAGCAGCAGTTTCTGTTTCTCATCTTGAGTGTTTTCAGGGTAAACAAGTGCATGCATAGAGCCAGGCAGTGGGGAGAAAGCCATCACAAACCCCTTCCTTTTAAAACCTCTGTCCTCTGATTAGCTGAAAAGTTGAATGAGCCTAGTTAGCTTACCTTTCAAAGAGGCAACATATTCCCTGAACTGTGCAGTCAGAAGAATCTGCCCAAGTGTTAACCCATTGAAAATGGTGCAGAGAATCCATTGAGCACTCAGTCACCAACAGGAACTCAGAAAAGACACAATATGTTACAGCGCCAACCATGTAAACTTGAAACCAAAGAAAATCAATGCCAAATGAGGGCCAGAAATGGTCCAGGAATTAATTTATTAAAACAACCTGAAAAAATAAAATAAGTGCTTTCGGATCATACAATTAAGTTCATCAGAATAAAATGGTCCTTGCACACAGCCATGAAATAGCGCATACAAACATTTTATTGGTAGATGTTTAATTAATTAATAAGAATTGTAGTATATCTTAAAGAGCCATAAAACAAACACACAATGATAAGCAATGATAGACATATACCTTCCCAAAGAAACAAAAAAAAACACAACAGAGTGCATTGAATCATTTGATTATTTAAAAATAATGGTAAAAATATATAACAGATGTAACAAGGGATTTTTAAATGCTTGTGCTATCACTTAGCCTTCATTGTTAAAACAGGTGTAATTTGAAACACTGCCATTCAGACCAGGGGGAAAGGTATCCTGCAGTCTTAGTTGCCCATGCAGTTCATGTACATTTAAGTAAGTCTTCCAGTCCCCTTCCCCTGGGATCCAGTGTAATCTTTTCTAAAATACTTGCTGTACCCCTTTACATTGGTTGGAATGTATATACAGGGCACCGTTCTCATTCTTGTTAGCAATATCATGTGTGCTTTCATAAATACGTGTTCTGAAAGCTTGTTTAGTTTTGCCAACGTGGAATGCCAGACATCCTGTGCACACCATTAGGTAAACTACCCTTTGAGTGGTCTTATTATCTTCATGAAAGGTGATCTTTGTTTTCATTACATTTTATAGCACCATAACTTGGTTCTTAGTAATGTATGTGCACTGGCTGAACTGTCAGCATTTAGTAGTGTCCTCTGATATCTTAGAAAGGGCACCATATTTGTTTTCCATTAATCTCTTCAAATGTGGGGCGGTTTTTGAAATAAATACCTGTTCAGGCCCCGGCAATGGATATAATTCAGGGTTGGCTTTAAAAATACTCCATTTTTTAAAATATCTTGAATTTCCTTAGAGAACTGATTGTATTCAACTACTAATTCCCTTTCATATTTATGCTCATCTCATCCTAATGTGTTAGAACAGTATTCAAAAGAGGTTTATACCTATTACCCCATTCATTTTTTACATCTGTCAACAAACTGTCCAGAAGGTGTTCTGGGTACCCTCTTGCTAAAAACATTTCCTCTAACTTGGCTAACTCATCCTACACATCCTCCTTATGTGGTGTCATACAAGCCACCCTGATGGCTTCTCCCTTAACTAGATTCTTGATCTTCCCGACTTATTGCTATAACATCATTTAGAC
This sequence comes from Protopterus annectens, assembly GCF_019279795.1. Taxonomy (NCBI): domain Eukaryota; kingdom Metazoa; phylum Chordata; order Ceratodontiformes; family Protopteridae; genus Protopterus; species Protopterus annectens. Next base: position 1,070,347,139 of record NC_056726.1, on the reverse strand, counting down.
ATTTAGTATGATTAACACATGTTTCAAGGGATTTCCCTGTAATTGTTCCGGTTAGTTTCATGACATTCTTACTAAATGATATAAACACATGCATCTCTGACAAATTGATTAGAGGTTATTAACTGGGATACAATAAGTTCATAAGTTCATAGACTGGTACTAAGCAAACTGCCCTTGTGAGCCATTTTAAGCCTAGCCAATTATCCCTTGTGAGACTCAAACCCTGCACCTTGTGTTTGTAAGGCAAACACCTCAACCATTAGGCCACCCTGCCACCCTCCCCTTGACTTCATGTGATAGTGTGATAGAACCTTGGCTACAACAATAGCAATTTGGGTTTAGGTATCAGAACAAGGGGTGGGGAGCAACATGTTGGGGAGATGTGATACTGAGAGACTGACACCAACACAAGCATCTTCAAGTGGAGGTTTAAAAGGGCCCCTACCCTCAGTAAAAATGACATGCAGCAGACAATGAGGGTAAAACATTAAGAAACAAGGGCTCTTAAGGTAGTATGCTAGAGCAGTGCTCATTCTGGTTGCATGTGTGAAGAACATGCTATGTTTTCACACATCCGAGCCCAGCAATCAGTATGCACTGTGAAAAAAGGCTCATAACAGGAAGGAGAACAATAACCCTTAGTAGCCAGATATGACGGTCAACTAACAACCAACGTGTGATTCCCACTGTCTGAAAAACAAGATGGCTTACACATAAGGTGTTCCAATCTGCAAAGTGGAAACTCCCCTCAGAGTGATATGGGTATCATACCATGTAAGACCAGGGAAAACAATTCAATAATGAACAAAATAACTAGATGGTCAGGCAGGGAGGGGTGAAAAGCATGAAATAGAATGGTTTTATCAGCATTTACATTTTTAATTTCCTTGTAATGTTTGTCTTTTGTTAAAGTAACCTGTACAACATAACATTATTTTTACCTCAATGTAAACCTTACTTTACCAACTCAGTTGTACGTTTTATTTGTATCTATCATGTTTATAGCACCTTCCAGTGCTGAACCTGGAACAGGTCATCTGGATCAGTGTTCTACTGCAGTTAGGAAAATAAAATGAATATGAATAAATAAATAAACAAATAAATAAATAAACAAATCAATAAAAATAGTTGAATATACCTATGTCTTCTGCCACTGCAGTAATAAAGAGCAAAATTTTACCTCCTCAGGTACCTCAACCTCATTAGATACTCCACTTATTTATCATACTACAGCAATACATAGTGTCTATGACACAGCAGCGAAAAGGCCTTTCATCGAACGGCTTAATAATTGAAAATTGCTTTAATAGAAGTTGCTTTTGTGAGATTGCGGTACAGCGAAGATTGAAAAATCTGCTCTTTCCTCACTGTAGTGCAATCTCTGAGTGGGTATATCTATATATATATATATATATATATATATATATATATATATATATATATATATATATATATATATATGTGTGTGTGTGTGTGTGTGTGTGTGTGTGTGTGTGTGGGGGGGGGGGGGTGCATCACAGCACAAAATTGACTTCTAGTAATGCAATTTTCGATGAAAAGCCTTTTCGATGCCATGGCATAGACCCCAACACATATACCGATTCAGCTTATGTACCAATACATTTTACATATGAGAAGACATCTGGAAAGTATCAGATAACATAGCACTTCCGCTGCTATGCTAACAAACTGACCATACATTTGACCTACTCAGTGTCCTCATCACTGACAGTGGTTATTTTATTTTCCATCACTTTCTGTCTAAAACGGCTATATTACTCACTTACTTTACTTCACCATGGCTTATCCCCTCTTATAGGTCTTACTGCCTTAAAACAGCTATATAACTCACTTACTTTACCTCACCATGGCTTATCCCCTCTTATATGTCTTACTGCATTCATATCCACTTTTTGTACAGCACCTATAACTGACATTTACATTCCTTTTCTACACATCTATGTACCATGCATGCCCCTCCTCTATAACTGACATTTACATTCCTTTTCTACACATCTATGCACCATACATGACCCTCCCCTATAACTGACATTTACGTTCCCTTTCTACACATCTATGTACCATGCATGCCCCTCCTCTATAACTGATATTTACATTCCTTTTCTACACATCTATGTACCATGCATGCCCCTCCTCTATAACTGACATTTACATTCCCTTTCTACACATCTGTGTACCATACATGTCACTCCTCTATAATTGACATTTACATTCCCTTTCTACACATCTATGCACCATACATGCCCCTCCTCTATAACTGACATTTACATTCCTTTTCTACACATCTATGTACCATGCATGCCCCTCCTCTATAACTGACATTTACATTCCTTTTCTACACATCTATGTACCATGCATGCCCCTCCTCTATAACTGACATTTACATTCCCTTTCTACACATCTGTGTACCATACATGCCACTCCTCTATAATTGACATTTACATTCCCTTTCTACACATCTATGCACCATACATGCCCCTCCTCTATAACTGACATTTACGTTCCCTTTCTACACATCTATGCACCATACATGCCCCTCCTCTATAACTGACATTTATGTTCCCTTTCTACACATCTATGTACCATACATAACCCTGCTTTATAACTGACATTTACGTTCCCTTTCTACACATCTATGCACCATACATGCCCCTCCTCTATAACTGACATTTACATTCCCTTTCTACACATCTGTGTACCATACATGCCCCACCTCTATAAGTGAGATTTACTTTACCTTTCTATACATCTATGCACCATACATGCCACTCCTCTATAACTGACATTTACATTCCCTTTCTACACATCTATGTACCATACATGCCTCTCCTCTATAACTGACATTTACATTCCCTTTCTACACATCTGTGTACCATACATGCCCCTCCTCTATAACTGACATTTACTTTCCCTTTCGACACATCTATACACCACACATGGCCCTCATGTATAACTGACATTTACATTCCCTTTCTACACATCTATGCACCATACATGCCCCTCATCTATAACTGACAATTACATTCCCTTTCTACACATCTATGCACCATACATGCCCTTCCTCTATAACTGACATTTACGTTCCGTTTCTACACATCTATGCACCATACATGCCCCTCCACTATAACTGACATTTACGTCCCCTTTCTACACATCTATGTACCATACATGACCCGCCTCTATAACTGACATTTACATTCAGTTTCTACACATCTATGCACCATACATGACCCTCCCCTATAACTGACATTACGTTTCCACCATACATGACCCTCCCCTATAACTGACATTTACGTTCCCTTTCTACACATCTATGTACCATACATGCCCCTCCTCTATAACTGACATTTACATTCCCTTTCTACACATCTGTGTACCATACATGCCCCTCCTCTATAACTGACATTTACGTTCCCTTTCTACACATCTATGCACTATACATGCCGCTCCTCTATAACTGACATTTATGTTCCCTTTCTACACATCTATGTACCATACACGCCCCTCCTCTATAACTGACATTTACGTTCCCTTTCTACACATCTGTGTACCATACATGCCCCTCCTCTGTAACTGACATTTACGTTCCCTTTCTACACATCTATGTACCATACATGCCCCTCCTCTGTAACTGACATTTACGTTCCCTTTCTACACATTTGTGTACCATAAATGCCCCTCCTCTACAACTGACATTTACGTTCCCTTTCTACACATCTATGCACCATACATCCCCTCCTCTATATCTGACATTTACGTTCCCTTTCTACACATCTGTGTACCATACTTGCCCCTCCCCTATAACTGACATTTACGTTCCCTTTCTACACATCTATGTACCATACATGACCCTCCTCTATAACTGACATTTACGTTCCATTTCTACACATCTGTGTACCATACATGCCCCTCCTCTATAACTGACATTTATGTTCCCTTTCTACACATCTATGCACCATACATGCCCCTCCTCTATGACTGACATTTACGTTCCCTTTCTACACATCTATGTACCATACATGCCCCTCCTCTATAACTGACATTTATGTTCCCTTTCTACACATCTGTGTACCATACATGCCCCTCCTCTATAACTGACATTTATGTTCCCTTTCTACACATCTATGCACCATACATGCCCCTCCTCTATAACTGACATTTATGTTCCCTTTCTACACATCTATGTACCATACATGACCCTCCTTTATAACTGACATTTACATTCCCTTTCTACACATATGTACCATAGATGCCCCTCATCTATAACTGACTTTTACGTTCCCTTTCTACACATCTATGTACCATACATGCCTCTCCTCTAGAACTGATATTTACGTTCCCTTTCTACACATCTATGTACCATACATGCCCCTCCTCTATAACTGACATTTACATTCCCTTTCTACACATCTATGTACGATACATGCCCCTCCCCTATAACTGACATTTACGTTTCCTTTCTACACATCTGTGTACCATACATGACCCTCCTCTATAACTGACATTTATGTTCCCTTTCTACACATCTGTGTACCATACATGCCCCTCCTCTATAACTGACATTTGCATTCCCTTTCTACACATCTATGTACCATACATGCCCCTCCTCTATAACTGACATTTATGTTCCCTTTCTACACATCTGTGTACCATACATGCCTCTCCTCTATAACTGACATTTATGTTCCCTTTCTACACATCTATGCACCATACATGCCCCTCCTCTATATCTGACATTTACGTCCCCTTTCTACACATCTATGTACCATATATGCCTCTCCTCTATAACTGACATTTACTTTTCCTTTCTACACATCTATGTACCATACATGCCCCTCCTCTATAACTGACATTTACTTTTCCTTTCTACACATCTATGCACCATACTTGCCCCACCTGCTCTTTCCTTTTATGCTTTTCTTTATTTACCCCTTTCTCAGCCTTTCTCCTCATTTGTCCTTTTGGCTGTTATCCTTACTGTCCTCTGCTCACATTTCTTCTTCTTCTTCTGCTCTAAGCTTGATAGATTTTCATTTTTGTAATCAACCTTTTATTTATGAGCAAATCAAGCCCTTTGTTTTCCTAACCTCAATTCTTTCCTTGATCCAGCCTATCATACCTGCACTCATTAGTGTCATTCTTAAGCCTAGATCCACTGCCTCCCTTTTTTTTTTCTGCTGTTGTAAACTCATCCTGTTGCTGACAAGACCCACTCTCAAGCTTCCTCCAGCTTTCTCCTTCATCCCACTTGTCTTATCAGCTCTACTGTTTCTGCCTGTGTTTATCTTGTCCCTCATCTTTATAGCCTGTATCTTTAGCAAGATGTTTACTACTGCCTTTCAAGATACAAAACTGAAGTCATATCCAAGTCATCTGATTTCCATCTACCATATGATTGTCTGGTCTCTACAGCCCCAACTGTTGTGGTCATACTTTTCAGCTATACCGCATTATGGAGAACATTTCTCATTTTTGAGTCTTGACAATTCTATATTCCACATTATTCAACAATGAAAGCATCTGCCACAAATTTTAGTTAAGAATTTTATTAAAAATTGCCAGTTGAAACAATCATATTAATTAAAATAACATTCTGTTGGCATGAACCGAATTAATAGTGCTGTGAGCTCCCTGGTATTAAATGTTTCACATTTTGCTCATTTTTTCCACACTATGAGAAGTGCACCATATTTTGGAGATGGTAAGCTAAGATCTATGGTGATGGTTATCCTACATGTTAGGATTTTCAGGAACATGTTGCATTTTTTAACAATGTCTTAATTGTGTCCTTTACATTTGCATTTGCATCGTATTATGTGCACCGCAACCCTTAACTTCCTGTTTTAACACACTCCTCCCCTTTTTTCTTCTGACAGAACACTTTATCATCTTCATGCTTATAAATGCATGGAGCATGTGCAATAAAGCAGAACAGATAATTAGCCTTTCCCAACTTCAAAATCCAGACATACTGGGCAAAAGTGAAACCACACACAAATTTATTTTTTATTTATTTATTTATTTAACATTTGATAACCAGGAAAGTCCGACTTGGAGCAAAGCCAGTTTTCAGAGTAGGCCCAGGGAGTAAGGCTCCAGATACATGTCTTTGTAATGGTCTAATATTATCAACAGCAGTGAAGTAGATCTGCCAGCCATGGTATGTTCAGAGAGACTGAGGCCCACGAAAGAGTTCTACGTCTTGCCATTCTAGCAAAGAACCATGTCAAGTACTTGCTTAGAAGCCAGAATGTTTATAAAATAAAAGGGATATCATCTTTATAAACATTTCTTTATGTGCCGATAAATGTGTTAAAATTGCCACTTGTAGTGTACAGCCACATCTGCATTGTTGTAAACAATAAATTGGAAATTCTGTACCATTGATACTTTAACTAAAATAATATGCATTGTTGCCCAGTTGATGTTGTTTAGTTATGTCATTTAACATAATTAATTGCTATGCTTATCTGTACTGACAACAGCACAGGTAAATATAACATATCTGTCAGAGTCATCCCTTATCACTTACCTGTAAAAGATGACAGTGAAATCTTATCTGATGCAATAACTAATCAAAGTGATACCTTTGCCATCTGGTTACAAGACTAAGCTACCACTCCATGTAGTTTCATTAAAATCAGAAATATGAGGACAGTAATCTAAGAGACAGCAAACAGTACCATATAAGGTGTCAAATATAAGAGCCTAGCCTACTTTCCAGGAACTGATAAGGCTTGATATTGCATGCTATTGTAATCCACAGTTTACACAATAGGTTTACTCATCTTAAGTCCCTTGGAGTTAAAAATACATCACAGCCCTCCATGTCTGACTCCCTGATAACTTTAACGGTGTACCTAGACTGATTGTGATTACAACATCCAAGTAAGATGACATCAACCTTATTTATATAATACAGCGCGGTGCGAGAAATCAGTGTAGAAATGTAGTCAAGCTGCACAAAGTTTCTTTATGTCTCATCAAGGTAATCATATTATCAAAACATTTCTATAAAGAAACAAATCCTGTTATACCTAAGTAGTCACTCCACACCATCACACCTTCCTCAAGACCTGCTCCTAAGACAGGTAATCACTTCAGGAATTATTTTGACACAGCGGCCCCTTCACATACTCATCATCATGCATGTGAGAGTGATAACACCCTGAAACTAATATCATTGTATAACAGGTCAACGTACAGTCAGTAAGGCAAAGTGGAGCTTGTTCTGAAAGCTGAGGAAGCCTGTATTGTAACAGGTGAAAGTGCTCAACTGTTATTAAAAGTGGTTTTATTCAGTCCTGCTGGTTTGCACGAGTTTGCTTCATTGTTTTCAGTTTCTCAAGCTACATAGTGTGGTGTCAGCGTTCGCCTTTTTGCTTGTTTTATGGTGTACTTATAACGCTTGGATTATCTTGTTGTTCTGAAAGCTCAGATTGCATTTCATAAAACTTTTTTATGCTTGCTTCTTTCTCGCTAGTTATCCTCCAAGAGCACCTTATCAATAAAGCCATCAGAGGTAGTTCTGTTTCTGTCCTTTGGAAAGAAACCAGCTTGGTCCCATTGCAGAAAGGAGATTTTTTGGTAAAACCTAACAGTTATGGATGAGTTGCATGAATACCATGGGTAAAATCCTGGAATGCATGTTGAAAGTCAAATCATCCAACTATTTTGAAACCGTTCATTTTTTTAGTAATCCTTACAAGTTTTAGTGAAAGAGTACTAAGTCAGCACTGCAAATTTGGACAGCTCTTGTCCCAGCATCACTGACAGTTTACCATCACTGTTGTTTGCTTTGTTTAAGGCTTTCTTAACAACTGGACATAGTCCCAGACTTCCTGCACTGGATTACGCAATGACATCATCACGTGTCCTCTAGCTTCTTGGAGAAGTCTTGTTGCATGTAATATCCTAAGAGACAAAGGAGCATAACAGAGGTCATTTCTTGACCCACTGCTTTTCTGTTCATAGGTTCATAGGTTTATACTAGGCTATCTGCCCTAAGGCATTTATAAGCCTAGCCCAAATTTTTGTGGCTTACGCTACCCCTTATATGAAAAAATACTGTGCCCATTAGTTTGTTGTGCCTCTGTCCAGCAGTGACACAGAGATGATTCCCGGGATAAACCTACGATCTCCCATCCACAGGTCAAGATTTCTCTTGAACAGAGCCAGCGAGGTGCTCTGCCTCACATGGACCGGGATTTTATTCCACAGCATAGGGAGTCTCTGAGTGATAAATCTATCCCTCCAGCACGTCCTATTTATATCCGTGCTAAGGTTTAAGTCGCTTGCTCTAGTGGTTTTGGTGGATTTGGATTTTTTGAGGTGGAGCATGTCCATTAATTCCGGGTTGGACATGGCCTTGTATGTCAGGCACATGTCACCTCTGAGCAGACGGTATGCGACTGAATAGAGCTGGAGTTTCTTCAATCTGGCAGCATATGACAGAATTTGGAGTCCCTTTATCCTTTTGGTGAGGAACTTTTGGGGTCTCTCCAATTGCTGCAGATGTCGGGTGTGATACATCCTGAATGGGGCATTGTACTCGATCATTGGTCTGATAAGTGAAGAATACAGGGGAACAATGACCTCACTAGATCTGGATGTGAATCCCTTCATGATCAGGTGGGCAATGTAGAAGGTCTTTCTAACCACTTTAGCAATGTGAGTGTCAAAAGAAAGGCCACTGTCAACCTGGGTCCCCAGGTCCCTGATAACCTCTTCTGTGCTTAGTGGATTGCCACCTATATGGTAGCTTGGGGTTACCTTGTTTTTCCCGAAGGGTATGACTATACATTTTTGGCGTTTAACTTCAGGCCATGGCTCTGGCACCAGCTATCTGTTTCCGTGAGTCCCTTCTGAAGGATATCCGTGTCCGATGCACTTTCCACTATGGCGCCCAGTTTGCAGTCGTCTGCAAACTTTGTCAGCCAAAGTCCTCCCATGTTGGCCTGTACTTCTGAGAAGTAGATGCCGAACAATAGGGGGCCAAGGACTGAGCCCTGTGGGACACCGCTTGTGACCGGCTTGGAGTCTGACATAGTGCCAGCAACTCTAACCCTGTGGGTTCTGTCCTTAAGCCAGTTTGCAACCCATCTTGTGACATATGGGTTTACATTTAAGCTGGTAAGTTTTTCTACAATACCAGAGTGGGGTATTGTGTCGAAGGCCTTTGCAAGGTAAAGGTAGGCTGTATGGACTGCCTTTCCCTTATCAATGGCCTTGGTGACTGTTTCGAAGAAGTCGACCAAGTTCAAAAGGCATGATCTGCCCTTGACGAAGCCAAACTGGGTCGGGTCCAATGTCTGCAAGTCCCCTATATCTTTGTTTATGAGCTCCATTATGATCCTCTCCATAGCTTTGCAGACTAGACTTGTTAAGCTTATGGGGCGGTAATTACCAGGGTCCGTAGAGGCACCGCCTTTGTGGAGTGGGACCACAGTTGCCGTACGCCACTCCTTGGGCACGTATCCTGTGGTAAGGCTGAGATTAAACAGCTGCCTTATGTGCGGGTTTAATTCCTCATTTAGCTCGTGTAGCACACAGTTGGGGACACCATCCGGTCCCATTGATGCTGTGTTTTTAGCTTTAGAGAAAGCAGCTTTCACCTGCGCATTTGAGATGTCTGGGAGGCTACACTCTGCTGGGATAGTTATCTCTCCTTTAGGGGGGGAGAGGGTGGTGAAGTTTGCACTGAACCTGTCTGCCAGTATGTTGGCAATGTCTGTGGGTTCAGTGATTTTTGTATCATTTTGGACTAATTCTGAGCATATCTGGGAGTTTCCACCCAGGTTCCTAACATAGCTGAAAAAGGCCTTATGATTGTCCTTTGAATCCATGGCAATTTTTCTCTCAAAATTGGCCTTAGTTGATTTTATGAGTGCTCGTATTTTTTACTAATAATGATCAGGGGTGACTTCCCTTTTATGGATTTTGTTCTATCATGTAATAGCTTTCTCCTCTTATTGTAAAGTTTGTTAATGGCTGGGGTCCACCAGACTGGACGTTTGCCCTTTGTGGAAAGAGTCTTGGTTTTATTTGGGATTGCCTGATCCATGCAGTCCTGGAGGTGTTCATAGAAGGCATTTGTAAGGGCTTCCGCAGCTTGGGTTGTGGTTTCCACTGGCTCAGGGGCCTTGAAGGATACCACACCAGTCTTGAGTAGTGTGAAGTTTGCTTTAGAGAAGTTCTTCACTGTGGTCTTTTGTTTGGGGTGGGGGCGGGATGTGGATTTCCAGTGAGATTAGTTTATGATCAGATCTCACCAATGAGGGATATACTTCCGTGTGGAGCATTTTGTCCCCATGTTTGTGATAATGAGATCTAGTATATTTTCTCCTCTCGTGGGAACAGTGACTAGCTGTTCCATGGCATTTCAATTTATGAACTCCAGGAACCGTTGGGCTAGAAAGTTAGGGCTTGAGTAATGTTCCCAGTCTATATTCGGGTAGTTGAAGTCACCCAATATGATGGTGTTTGGAGATACATTTATACCCTCCAGTGTCTTCAGGAAGGCTGTGTGGGGTTCCTGAGTTTGAGAGGGTGGCCTGTAGCATGCTACAATTTGTAGAGCAGTTTTGCCTATGGTTAGTTGCACCTGGATGGTTTCCGAAGCTTCGTGCATTGACACCAACCTGGAAGTGTGGGTATCCTTTATGAATATGGATACACCCCCTCCTTTTGTGGTGTGGTCCAGGTTTTGGGGCCGGAACGCATGATATGAGGTAAAACCTAATAGTGCCGGGGTGCTCTCAGGAGCCTTGAACCAGGTTTCAATTACAGCACAGACATCGATGTTCCCCATACTGAGAAGGGCCTCGAGTGCGTGCATTTTGAGATTTAGACTTCTGGCATTGAGCAGCATTACCCTCAGTTTCTTCCCATTTTTGTTTTCTAGGGTGGTAGGTATAGAATTTGAGCCTTGCCTAAAAAAGGCACTATGGGGTGGCAAGAGCCTTAGCCAATATCTGGAATCCCATGGGTGACAGGTGCAAGCCGTCCCTTGTGAAGCAGCGTGGCTTGTCAAGCATGTCATCCCAGGCAGACAGACACTGGATCCCCTTTGAATGACACCAGACATTAAGCCAATTGTTAAAGCTGATCATCTTGTCTCTATATTGTGGCATCATTCTTGGTGAAGGAAAGATACTGCTCAGGGTCAGGGTCATACCTGCCTGGGCTACATAATCAGAGAGCTCCTCTATGTCTCTTTTCATGTAGTCCAGGGAGGTACATCTCAGGTCGTTCACACCAGCATGGACAATGACTGTGTCATATTTGTACTTGCCGTGGAGTGACCAGAGTGCTTGTGTTATGTGGTGGATTCTAGCACCCGATAGGCAGCTTACTGTGACCCTCTCCTTGTTCAGCCTGGTGAGTGGGACGTCAGTGTGTCTGACTATGGAGTCACCTATGACAAGTATGTTTGGTGTTTTATTTGGCCTTAAGGGCTGTGACTGCTTTGCACACTGCTTTTGTGGTTTATGTGTTGCTTGTGGAGTGTCTTGAGGTAGCAGTTGTTTGGGTGTCTGCTTTGGAGGCCTCTGCTGTTTAGGTAAATTTTTACTCAGAGCCTCCGAGTATGTCTTTGTGTGTTTATGTGTTTGATTCAGTGGTGTGGTAGCATTATTTGAGGCTGGTTTTGTGGTGTGTGTAATTGCCTTGTCCTTCTGTCTGGTCTTGCCAGTCCTGAGTTGAGAGAGCTCAGCCTCCAGTTTGGCTAAATAGCTGCATCTCTCGCAAGTAATTGTGTTATGTGGGAGGAGGAGAGGGTTGTCTGTGTACATGAGGCAGTTATAACATTGCCTCAAGATTCCCAGATTCACCAGCTGGACCGGAGAGGAGATTGACAACTGACCTTTGGACATGCTAGAATAATATTGGGAATTCCTTAATAATTGAAAACAAGGGCCAGTGGGGAGTGAGGGTGTAGTGCTTTTAATTTTTAGTGCTGACATATATAATTGCTTTAGTGAGCAAGTGCCAGGTAACTTGAGTGCAATGTGTTACAAGTAACTAAATGCAAAAACGACGAACAGTAACTTTCTTTCAAGTGAAAGAAGGAACTAGTACAGTAAGCAATGCAGATATCACTAGTGATCCACCGAAGCTCTGAGAAGCTGCGTATTAGGTGGAATTAGCTTCCAGGGAAATAACAAGCAAACAAACAACAAGCATATAAACAAAGCTAGATTCAGCAGGCCTGGATCTAGTCTATGCTAGAGCAAACAAGGTGTACCAATTTCAGTAAGATACAGTTCAAATATTCAGGCACTATAAACCTTTAACCAGAAATTCCCAGCTCAGAAGAGCAGAGTCCAGCCTCTTCTCCCACAGGAGTGCAGACCACGAACCTTCTTAATGTAAAATAACTGGCCTGAAGCCCAAGTGCCTAAACCAGAACTAATACCCTTGGACACTGGGCTCTCAATCAGCAGTTCCCAACTTAGAAGGATGAAAGCTACCTGTCCTGCCACCACAGTGCTTGCCACAAACCTTCCTAATGTAAAACAACTGGTCTGAAGCCCAAGTGTTTAATCCAAAAGACTTAGAATGATAGCTACACTTTAATCAAGTTACAACCAAGCAGTAATAAATACAATTGAAAACTTTAGAGAATGTCTGGATTAGTGCTCAAGTTACACAAACAAAGCTAGATCCAGCAGGCCCAAATCCAGTCTATGCCACAGCAAACAAGGCGCACCAACTTTGGTAAGAAGCAGTTCAGATATGCATGCACTATAAGCCTTTAACCAGAAATTCCCAGCTCAGAAGGGCAGAGTCCAGCCTCTCCTCCCACAAGAGTGCAGACCACAAACCCTCTTAATGTAAAATAACTGGCCTGAAAGCCCAAGTGCTTAAACCAGAATTAATACACTTTTAGAATAACAGACACTGAGCCCTCAATCAGCAGTTCCCAACCTAGAAGGATGTAAGCTACCTGTTCTGCCACAACAGTGCAGACCACAAACCCTCTCAGTGCAAAGCAACTGGTCCGAAGCCCAAGTGTTTAAACCAAAAGGCTTAGAATGAGTTACACCAAGCAGTAATAAATACAATTGAGTATTTTTAAGATGATGCAAAAGTAAAATGAAGTAGGTAGAAACACAAGTACGGTAAAAGCAGATACAATTTTTTTTATTTTTTTTTATCTGAACAAGTGCTGAGATCAAAGAAACAGATTTGAGTGCTGAAACTAGAAAACTGGCTAGTTATAAGAAAAAAAAACAAGCCAGAAGGCTTCCCTCAAACACAGAAGGGCCTGGGGGCTCAGAAGCCTACAAATAGTCTATACCACTTAACAGGAAAGGCAGGAAATAAGCTTAATTTTTTTTGTCTGTTTCCCAGATGCTCTCTTTGTACACAGTAGGAGTGCCTGAAATCAGAATATGATCTCACTGCACTCAGTTGAGTGAGCAAATGAGATGGGCCCAGAGGCAGGCTGAGGGGCGGGCAGTTTCAAGGCCACCAAGATTAACACCAAAACAAAAACAGGGAGGGTGGGTGGGAATAACTGAAGAGCAGACTAACTGCCACTTGAGTTAAATATTCCTTCAACACAGCTTAAATCAAATTAAATACTGTATTTTTTTTTAAAAAGTGCAGATAAAGGTACTTAAATTCTCTTATATGTCCAGTTGAATATAACCAAGTTCTTAGCTGGCCAAAGCTGAGGTTTTAAGCAATAAAAATTTCACAATGCACCACTTAAAAAGGCAAGGACAGGAAATCAAAGAATGTGGCTACCCCCACACCTGTAATTACTAGCAAATAACACACTAGCTTCAGTTCAAGTTACTAAAGAGCAGAATAACTGCCACTTGAGTTAAATATTCCTTCAACACAGTTTAAATCAAATTAAATACTGTATTTTTTTTAAAAAATGCAGATAAAGGTACTTAAATTCTCTTATACGTCCAGTTGAATATAACCAAGTTCTTAGCTGGCCAAAGCTGAGGTTTTTAAGCAATAAAAATTTCACAATGCACCACTTAAAAGGCAAGGACAGGAAATCAAAGAATGTGGCTACCCCCACACATGTAATTACTAGCAAATAACACACTAGCTTCAGTTCAAGTTACTAAAGAGCAGAATAACTGCCACTTGAGTTAAATATTCCTTCAACACAGCTTAAATCAAATTAAATACTGTATTTTTTTTAAAAAAAGTGCAGATAAAGGTACTTAAATTCTCTTATACGTCCAGTTGAATATAACCAAGTTCTTAGCTGGCCAAAGCTGAGGTTTTAAGCAATAAAAATTTCACAATGCACCACTTAAAAAGGCAAGGACAGGAAATCAAAGAATGTGGCTACCCCCACACCTGTAATTACTAGCAAATAACACACTAGCTTCAGTTCAAGTTACTAAAGAGCAGAATAACTGCCACTTGAGTTAAATATTCCTTCAACACAGTTTAAATCAAATTAAATAATGTATTTTTTTTAAAAAATGCAGATAAAGGTACTTAAATTCTCTTATACGTCCAGTTGAATATAACCAAGTTCTTAGCTGGCCAAAGCTGAGGTTTTTAAGCAATAAAAATTTCACAATGCACCACTTAAAAAAGCAAGGACAGGAAATCAAAGAATGTGGCTACCCCCACACCTGTAATTACTAGCAAATAACACACTAGCTTCAGTTCAAGTTACTAAAGAGCAGAATAACTGCCACTTGAGTTAAATATTCCTTCAACACAGTTTAAATCAAATTAAATACTGTATTTTTTTTTAAAAAAGTGCAGATAAAGGTACTTAAATTCCCTTACACGTCCAGTTGAATATAACCAAGTTCTTCGCTGGCCAAAGCTGAGGTTTTTAAGCAATAAAAATTTCACAATGCACCACTTAAAAAGGCAAGGACAGGAAATCAAAGAATGTGGCTATCCCCACACCTGTAATTACTAGCAAATAACACACTAGCTTCAGTTCAAGTTACTAAAGAGCAGAATATCTGCCACTTGAGTTAAATATTCCTTCAACACAGTTTAAATCAAATTAAATACTGTATTTTTTTTAAAAAAGTGCAGATAAAGGTACTTATATTCTCTTATACGTCCAGTTGAATATAACCAAGTTCTTAGCTGGCCAAAGCTGAGGGTTTTAAGCAATAAACATTTCACAATGCACCACTTAAAAAGGCAAGGACAGGAAATCAAAGAATGTGGCTACCCCCACACCTGTAATTACTAGCAAATAACACACTAGCTTCAGTTCAAGTTACTAAAGAGCAGAATAACTGCCACTTGAGTTAAATATTCCTTCAACACAGTTTAAATCAAATTAAATACTGTATTTTTTTAAAAAAAGTGCAGATAAAGGTACTTAAATTCTCTTATACGTCCAGTTGAATATAACCAAGTTCTTAGCTGGCCAAAGCTGAGGTTTTTAAGCAATAAAAATTTCACAATGCACCACTTAAAAGGCAAGGACAGGAAATCAAAGAATGTGGCTACCCCCACACCTGTAATTACTAGCAAATAACACACTAGCTTCAGTTCAAGTTACTAAAGAGCAGAATAACTGCCACTTGAGTTAAATATTCCTTCAACACAGTTTAAATCAAATTAAATACTGTATTTTTTTTAAAAAAAGTGCAGATAAAGGTACTTAAATTCTCTTATACGTCCAGTTGAATATAACCAAGTTCTTAGCTGGCCAAAGCTGAGGTTTTAAGCAATAAAAATTTCACAATGCACCACTTAAAAAGGCAAGGACAGGAAATCAAAGAATGTGGCTACCCCCACACCTGTAATTACTAGCAAATAACACACTAGCTTCAGTTCAAGTTACTAAAGAGCAGAATAACTGCCACTTGAGTTAAATATTCCTTCAACACAGTTTAAATCAAATTAAATACTGTATTTTTTTAAAAAAAGTGCAGATAAAGGTACTTAAATTCTCTTATACGTCCAGTTGAATATAACCAAGTTCTTAGCTGGCCAAAGCTGAGGTTTTTAAGCAATAAAAATTTCACAATGCACCACTTAAAAAGGCAAGGACAGGAAATCAAAGAATGTGGCTACCCCCACACCTGTAATTACTAGCAAATAACACACTAGCTTCAGTTCAAGTTACTAAAGAGCAGAATAACTGCCACTTGAGTTAAATATTCCTTCAACACAGTTTAAATCAAATTAAATACTGTATTTTTTTTTAAAAAGTGCAGATAAAGGTACTTAAATTCTCTTATACGTCCAGTTGAATATAACCAAGTTCTTAGCTGGCCAAAGTTGAAGATTTTAAGCAATAAAAATATCACAATGCACCACTTAAAAAGGCAAGGACAGGAAATCAAAGAATGTGGCTACCCCCACACCTGTAATTACTAGCAAATAACACACTAGCTTCAGTTCAAGTTACTAAAGAGCAGAATAACTGCCACTTGAGTTAAATATTCCTTCAACACAGTTTAAATCAAATTAAATACTGTATTTTTTTTAAAAAAGTGCAGATAAAGGTACTTAAATTCTCTTATACGTCCAGTTGAATATAACCAAGTTCTTAGCTGGCCAAAGCTGAGGTTTTTAAGCAATAAAAATTTCACGATGCACCACTTAAAAAGGCAAGGACAGGAAATCAAAGAATGTAGCTACCCCCACACCTGTAATTACTAGCAAATAACACACTAGCTTCAGTTCAAGTTACTAAAGAGCAGAATAACTGCCACTTGAGTTAAATCTTCCTTCAACACAGTGTAAATCAAATTAAATACTGTATTTTTTTTAAAAAAAAGTGCAGATAAAGGTACTTAAATTCTCTTATACGTCCAGTTGAATATAACCAAGTTCTTAGCTGGCCAAAGCTGAGGTTAATACATTCCCTGCTTGGTCTTACAATGTCCTGACTTAATTATGGTTCAATACTCATAGCATGTCTACATGAAAACAAATTTGTTTCTTTAATTCAGGTTAGCCTTCAGAAATGATTTTCAAAATGTTATTAAACACTAATGAAAGGAGATCAGTTATTATTAAGTGATATAAATAATAAAATAAAATCAATAACAAAATGAAGAGAATTGTGGGTAAAATTATGAAGTGCAAAACCCAGCATGTTAGAAAACATTTCATTAAACTAAATAAGCAACCCAGGAATCTAAATGAAACCACTAAGGCAACAATTGGGGCAAAAAAGCCACCCAGGCCAAGAAAAACTTAAGACCATCTTTAGCTATGTCAGTAATCTCAAACGCACTACATAACAGTGTGCCAAGCTGATTCTGAGTCACACTACCTGTCTTGAAGCTGAAGATACAACAAATCTGCTGGCCAATGCATTCGACTCCAACTTCACTTCCCCACATCTCCAAATATCTCTCATAAAATGTAAACAAATATATAATCCCAGGACAAAGTCCTGGAAGCTTTCAAAAAGGCTATAAACACTGCATCTAAGAATCCTGACACTATCCCTGTATGTATCATGAATAGCATGAAGTACAAGGTATCTGTGCCTCTATTAATCCTCTTCAACCTCAGCTTCCAAACGGGTTTCATTCCAAGTGAATGGAGGACAACTACAGTCTTAACTGTGCACAAGGGAGAGACATTCACCATCCTGGGTAAGCACTGATCCATAAGGCTGACCAGCCTTATATGTAAAGCTCTGAAATGGGTTATAATGGAATTAATTGTTAAGGACATAGGAAACCAAACCTCCTGTGAAAACCTGAAAGGCTACCAGCCCAGCTAGACAGAATTTTGTACGTAATTGTATGTCATTGTAAATATTAATATAATCCACAGGCTTTTTTTACAAATGTAAAAAAAAATTAAATGTAAAAAAAATTGTGTTACATGTTCTGAACTTCAAAAATGTAACCACAGTGCACCCTGCTGGAAGAAAACTGATAAAGTAAAGCATTTTAAACTATTTGATCTCAAAGCTCGGAAACAGGATGTCTGGATGAAGGAATTCTTTCTATTGTCTTAGGACAAGAGTTAATTGCAGATTTTACATGTATAATGTATTTTATTGCTGTGGCCTCCTGACCAGGTGTAAGCTTACTAAGACATGTAAATTTAGTCTCTGATAGCCTGGGAACCAGAGAAGTATCAGGAATGATGTAATCTAAAATGAGTCAGCAGTCAGAGAGAAAGAGATAGCATTTTGCATTTGTCTTCAGAACTGGCAACCCACCAGCATTTGCTTGCTCTGTATGTAGGCAGGATCTAAGACTTTAGTATTTCTCTTACAAATAGATATAAAATAAAAAGATTAGACTAGCTGTTTTCTATATTTATGTCAGACTATCTTACAGTATTGTTTTAAATTTCCTGTGTCTGAAATCTTGACTAACACTGTGTTGAATTGAAGAGATTTGTCTTGTGTTTTTATTATTTATTAAATATGTTTAAACCTTTCAACTGTGGCTGTTTTGTGTAGAGAAAATTTAAGCTCTAGAGTACTTGCATCTATTTAGTGATACTGTACAAAGCCACTCTAATAGCCTTAAAAGTTCTGGTCACACTTACTAATTGGATAACAGTATTATTACACAACAATACTGGTTACCCTTTGGGAAGGGTCTTATAGTAGCTGATAAGTAGGGGTTCTGGTGACAGTGGATTACTACCTTATAACCTGAGCAGAAGGGGCATACCTAGTGAACCTGGGCCAGCCTTCCCCAGGAGTGACTGTGTGTTTGCATATAAATCCTATCTCAAAGTGATATCTCAAAGTGTGTGTGTGTGTGTGTGTGTGTGTGTGTGTGTGTGTGTGTGTGTGTGTGTGTGTGTGTGTGTGTGTGTGTGTGTGTGTGTGTGTCAGCTACTTGAGCAGGGACACCAAACACTGGTTGGACAGAGGGAGTCCTATGAGGACTTGGCTTAGAACCCTGGCTAAAGACTCCACTCTATAGCTGTGTCAGTAGGGAGTCTTATTGGGGATCTGGAGAGAAAGGTAGAAATCAGCCCCAGACTGACTGTGATCTCTGTGTACTCTTAAGGAAAATTGTACTTTACTGTGTGTCTACTTGCTATCCCTCCCAATGTACATGCCCCTCACTGGTGCTAGTGATGAGGATTGAGGCTCCTTGATTGCTGGGCAAGTGCATGGGTGTCACACCTCCAATCACTGGACCCATCCCAGTTAAGCTACATTAAAGGAAGGTCATGCTTACTTAACCTAATGAACTTTTTCAAAAGAGTCATCAGAACAATAGATGAAGGCAAGTTGGTACACACCCCTACCTAGACCTGGACAAAGCTTTTGACATGATACCCAACTCAAGCATTGTACAAAGGCTTACTAAATTAGGAATAAACACCTATGTCACCCATTTGATTGCCATCTGGCTCACAGATAGGAGGACAAGAAGACAAATAGGGGAAGCTACCTCCACATAGAGACCAGTCACCAGTGGAGTCCTATAGGACTCAGTGCTGGGGCCACTCCTGTTTGGTATCTACGTCTAAAAAGTCCAAGCAAACATCAAGGGTTTTGGCTGACAAAGATTGCAAATGACAGCAAGCTGTAACCAGTTCACTGAATCCCAAAAATACTCAGTCATCCTCCAGGAGGGCTTGTCCCAAATTAATAACTGGTGCCAGAGTCCATACCGTATTTCCCCGATAATAAGACCGGTTCTTATACTCTTCCCCTGCCGAAATACGCATTAGGGCTTATTATCAGGGGATGCCTTATTTACACCCCCCCCGTACAACAATCTACATTTATTCATTTATTCATGTACAAAAATCGACATTTATTCATGTACACAAATTGACATTTATTTGGTACTTTTCTGTTATTGGACAACAGTTCTAAGTAATGCGTTAACAGTTGTGTGAGAATTCTACATAAACAGTGCAACAAACATTTCAACTTCAGAATATCTACACCTTGGCTTTCACAGTGCAACAATTTATGCTTAACAGAAAGTGCTGAAAAATCTCAATACATGTGTATTGGAGGAAGGGAATAAAACTGAAAGCAGAAGCAATCCATTCTGTTGCCCCAATAATGGAAATGTTATTCAAATACAGTCATGTCATCTTTTTCTGGAACATTGTCATAAGTCTCCAACCCCTGAATTCTGGCCTGAATTTCTTCTGACTCCATTTCCTGTAAAACCATTGGCTCCAATCTGTCATGCCTAGCAATAGAGCTCTCCTTAAATGAGCACAGCTTGTCCAAGTAGCCTGCTCATAGTGCATTGGCAACACATCTGTCAGTGATTTTATCCCATGAATTTTTCACCCAAGTCATGACCTCTTGCAGGCTAGGCTTTACAAAGTTTCCATGCTGATTTTTCTCCATTCTATTTTAAATGTAGTCATTGAGTTCCATGAGCAAATGTTCCTTGAATAGCTTGTTTATTGCAATATCAATTGTCTGGAGATAGGCAGTCATTCCTGCAGAATCATTATTTGATCTATTCTTCTCTGTGAAAGGAATTTCTTCATGCCTTTAGCGCAGTGAGTGCTGGCTGAATCCCAGACTAGAAGACGTCTTTTGCCACCTCGCAAAACAAGTGGAAGCATTACATCGACCCACTTCCTTATAACTGCTTGTGTGCACCAGGCTTTTTTGGTTTCAGGAATGTAAATACCTGAAACACGTTCAGTCTTATCTTTCTTGCCCTTACTAATGATTAGAGGTGGGGTTTTCTTTCCATCTAGACAAATTGCCAAAATACAGGAAACACGTGCACTCTCATAACCAGTGGAGAGATTGTAGATTGACAAGGCACCCCTCTGATCAATTGTTGTTTGAGATCCTTGGCCCATAAACACTGCAGTTTCATCCACAGCAATCATGTTGGAGAGCTGGTATTTAGAAAAAATCGATGCCATCAACAAAGGATTTGAAAGCAGGTGCACGATTAATAACTTCAGTATCTTCCAGCTTGAACAGGGTTGTTGATCTTCTTAGAGAAAGGTCATATTGATGAAGAAAGACATCCAGCCAATGTTGTGATGCTTTGAATTCTTCTAGGGATATTTCTAACTGTGGTGCCATTTGCAAGGGCAAATGCTTGAATATCAGCTCTGCACACAACCAAAGCCTTTGCTCTCCTGTTAGCAATCCATTCACAGGTGATGTCTTCCAGCTCAGGAAATAATGGTTGCCGACCTGAGCCACACTTGCACTTCTTAACATTTCTCTCATCAGGAAAGCCATCAGATTCTTTCCCTGGAAGTCCTCCGTGATTCCTTTCTTGTACTCGATGGAATAGCTCTTTCTTTTTGCACTCATCTTGTATGGGGGGGTTAATTGAAGATTTATGAGACCGGAGTGGCAACACAAAATGAAGACGGTTGAGAAGACACAACCACAGATGTCCATTACCAATTGCATGAACTTTACTCGCGTCATCTTACTTTAAGCAATCAAAGTACACATGCCAGTGTTTATGGGCCAAGGAGCTCAACCGTCAAGTGTGAGTGATGATTAAGGTTACAGTAAGAATCTTGGAGGACTCCCTGGGAAAGAATCTTATGACTTTCTGCAACGGGGAGAAGTTGGGTGTCTGAATGGTCCGAAAATTGCGAGCAGAGTATGATAACCTCAGTCAACATGTGTCAGTAATATTATTTTATAATTCAACACGTCCATTGTGTGTTCTTGATGATCTTAACTGGGGCTTATTTTTGCGGTAGGGCTTATATCATGACCACCCTGGAAAACCATGGTAGGCCTTGTTCTCTGGTTAGGTCTTATTGAAGAAGAAATATGTTTTATATATATATATATATATATATATATATATATATATATATATATATATATATATACATATATCTCGACCGGACTGCATGGAGATCTGCATACAACATGTAACAGGAATATTTCCCGTTACTGCACTGTAATGCAATCTCAGACTTGGTATATTTAGGTAGGGAGTGTATGGGGGGGGTGTAGGGGGGGTATTCCCCCTGCAAAATACTGATTTTATCAGTATTGCTTTTGTTTATTGCCAGTTTGGAAAACCGGCTTTCGCAATAATGCACTTTCGCAGTAGTGCAGTTTTGCTCTTATGGGTGTCAATGTTGCGTGTTCAAGATTTTGGGATTTCGAGCAAGCAACATAGACACACACACACATGTATATATATATATATATATATATATATATATATATATATATATATATATATATATTAATATTAATATTATTATATCCTTTGGGAAACCGACTACCCCAGGAAACCACATTGACAATACATCCCTAGTTAAACAGTGACCTAGAATTTGACAGATGTGTCCCAGTGATGTTCCTTATGAGGAAGTCCTTCTATATTGTTATACTTATATGAAGGAATAACATCTTGTTCCAGAGATGTCATTGTTCCAGTCTACTCAGGCATCATCAGGCCCATCATTGTGTATGATGTTCCTTTTGGTATGTATCTGTCCAGACTTATCCGACAACTAGAGTGCCCACAGAAGTTGTTCACAAAAAGAATACAGGCACAAAACCACATGGCCTACGTGGACCAACTCAAAGCCCATCATTATACTCAGTCAAGTACAGACTGTTAAGGGGGGGGGGTCTATGCCTAGCAGGTAAGGTATCCTCTGACCCAGTACTAACAGACATACTGAACATCTGCAAGTAAATTGGTACCAGAAACACCCACTCCAGAGGCCATAACCTCTTCTGCAACATAAACAGAATGGTTAGCCAGGATATATGCATATCTCATTGGATAAAATTACTCTGGAACAAACTCCTCAATCATGTAATACAAAGCTAATTTCTGTATCTATTCAAATGCAGCTTTGATCAATGGATTGGAATAAGGAAGTTAACCCAAAGACTGCTCCCTGTGCTACTAATGAACAAATACAGCTCCTAAATGCCCTATTCTACAGCAGGGACCCCTCCCAGTACTCAGAAATATTCATTCACAGATAGAAAGTAAAGGAAGAAAAAGCATGTGAGGGTAATTTGAACACTTAATGGGATAAGAGAGCTAGTCTTTCAATTGCCCTTCAGGGCCGATAGCCTAATATTCACCTACAAACCTAATCATAATGCACATTCATCCAATTTTGTCATGTCTAAAAAGTACTGGTACTCTCTTAGAATGCAATCATCATATTAAATATTCAATAAATTATTATTGATAATTTCTTGTCTTTCAAAATATGTGTGTATGTATCCCTGTGCAACTGAACTGCAATCCCATTTCTTGGATGCTTGAACTAACCTAAGAATTCTCTAGGAGTAAGTGTGTGTTATCCATGCCATTCTTTAGAATTTGTATGTATTTATCTGTTTATTTATGTATTATCTTTATTTAGCTATTTTATTCAACATTTTTAATGATGCTAGTCAGCTAGTTCAAAGAATGTTTTCAGCCAATTAATACAAATGCCTATATTGCAATTACCCAGATATGGTTAATACAAATGCATGCTGAACCAACAATAACATATACATAGTAGAAATATAATCTACTCTGACAATTGCTCTGCTAAGCTGTAATATATCAGCATACAAGCAGTAAAAATTGTTCTGAAGAATGTTTATATCCATCAGGTGCACCCTGAACATGTACATTCCTAGAATGGATCCTTACAGCACACTTTATGGCACACCATTTCATCATTTTGCTCCACATGCCATATTCTGTTAGATAACAATTCAGTAATTAACCTTACCAACTCATTAGAGTGTTCCTAATTCACATACCCTGGGATTCAAGAAGCATGGCGCAAGGATGGTTTTAGCCTTGCGCCGAGCGTCCTCATTACAGATGGTGCAGCAGCGCCATAAGAATATGTATGCGGGTGCCACGCTGCACCCTTGACGTGCACAGGAAACATGTCCGAGTGCAGGAGGCATGTACAAGTGCTCTACGGAGTCGTAAACATGCCCTGACAGTTGCACAACCTACTATGCCTACTAGTAGAGCCTGCCTCTAATAGTAAGTCAGTAATTCAGTGTCTGTGGATACCGAAATGTATGCTAAGCATACAAGAGTGTCCACGAACAGTGAAAAATAATCAAAGTAGTAAACACACAAGCATGTAGTGGAATGTTGAGCCC